>NW_028327431.1:0-129522 GCF_031878675.1 Megascapheus bottae | reverse complement strand
TCTGGTGCTTCAAATCTGTGTGAATCTCCAGGCGTCAGTCTTTGCACTGTCATTTCCTCCTCGCTTTAAAGCTGAGGAAGGTGCCATCTCCCGGGATGCTCTTCCGGGCTGCTTTTTGCGCTTCTCCTCCATCCTCTGAGAGTTTGTTTTACAACAGGGTGCAGGTTTGGGTCTTTTGTTTCAAATGTCTGTTTCAAAACAGCTTTTTACAGAACAGCCTTTTCCAAATAATTTTGTAAACAGCCTTTCTTTCATTCCTGTTGTTTGGGGGTTGGTAAAGTGTTACGTCTGATGATTACTTCATCCACACCTGCGTTTGTGGTCTGGCTCAGGTGGTTTTCTTTTGTTGGGTGTTTTTCTTTTTGTGTGTGTTTGAGTTGTTCAAAATGATTGTTTGACTGAAGTCCCTGATCTGCCCTGATCTCTCTCTATCTTTGACACACACCACACACACACACACACACACACACACACACGTGGGGAGGAGAGGAGAGGAGAGGGGAGGGGAGGCGAGGCGAGGCAGGCTTTGGCCTGGGTCACTGCCGCCAGCCTCAGTGGCCGTGGGTGTGTGGTGCCTCTGCCACCTGGGAGGCCATTGCATCGTCCTGCCTGTCATGCGCTGCCATCCACGGTGGCTTCCCAGGGCGCTGGCCTGAGTGACATTGTGGCATCACTCCTGTCGTCTGCGTTGCTGTGGGGAGATGGGAGGCGGGGTATGGGTTCATGGGGCTGAACTCTGGCCCGGCCCGGTGTTATTCTTGTTTGGTGTAGAGGCAGGTTCTTTTCTGCTCTGAGATTGTGTCTTTGTGCCTAAACCCCTCTGGGTGACTGTGTGCACGCATGTGTGTGTACAAACTTACAGTCGGTCCCTGCGTGCGTGTGTTCACGCTTAAGTGACTCAACGACCACGTCTCCCCAACACATTACACCAAATGTACTTAACAGCAATTAGAAGTTTGCTTCCCCGCTGCGCAGAAATCTCTCCAGAAAACAAAGCTCTCCTAAATGGCAGGCTAAGTAATTCCGAAAATTAAAGCTACTGATTTGCGGCTCTGGGGTTGTGTCTTCCTGCGAATACCAAGATTAGCAAAGAAATCCATTGATTGATGTTGTCTCCTTGCAGCCTAGAGGAAGGCCAGGGGTGTGTGTGGGGGGGGGGAGGAAGGCCAGGGGTGTGTGTGGAGGGGGGGAGGAAGGCCTGGGGTGTGTGTGGGGGGGGGAGGAGAGGCCAGGGGTGTGTGTGGAGGGGGGGAGGAAGGCCTGGGGTGTGTGTGTGGGGGGGGAGGAAGGCCTGGGGTGTGTGTGGGGGGGGAGGAAGGCCTGGGGTGTGTGTGTGGGGGGGGGGAGGAAGGCCTGGGGTGTGTGTGGAGGGGGGGGAGGAAGGCCTGGGGTGTGTGTGTGTGGGGGGAGGAAGGCCTGGGGTGTGTGTGGGGGGGGAGGAAGGCCTGGGGTGTGTGTGTGGGGGGGAGGAAGGCCTGGGGTGTGTGTGTGGGGGGAGGAAGGCCTGGGGTGTGTGTGTGGGGGGAGGAAGGCCTGGGGTGTGTGGGGGGGGGGGAGGAAGGCCTGGGGTGTGTGTGTGGGGGGAGGAAGGCCTGGGGTGTGTGGGGGGGGGGAGGAAGGCCTGGGGGTGTGTGGGGGGGGGAGGAAGGCCTGGGGTGTGTGTGTGGGGGGAGGAAGGCCTGGGGTGTGTATGTGTGGCGGGGGGGGGGGGGGGGGGGGGAGGAAGGCCTGGGGTGTGTATGTGTGGCGGGGGGGGGGGGGGGGAGGAAGGCCTGGGGTGTGTGTGGGGGGGGAGGAAGGCCTGGGGTATGTGTGTGGGGGGGAGGAAGGCCTGGGGTGTGTGTGGGGGGGGAGGAAGGCCTGGGGTGTGTGTGTGGGGGGAGGAAGGCCTGGGGTGTGTGTGGGGGGGAGGAAGGCCTGGGGTGTGTGTGTGGGGGGAGGAAGGCCTGGGGTGTGGTGTGGGGGGGGGAGGAAGCCCTGGGGTGTGTGTGTGGCGGGGGGGGGGGGGTGCCTCCTTGTGCTCAGCATTCAGATGCCAGCTCCCTGGGTGCCGGAGGTCACGCCTGTCATCCCAGCCACTCAGGAGGCTGAGATCTGAGGATTAAGGTTCTAAGCCAGCCTTGGCAGTTAAGTCCATGAGACTCTGGCCTCCAGTTAACCCCAAAAGGCTAGAAATGGAGCTGTGGCTCAAGAGGTCAAGCACCTAGCCTTGAGCAAAACTGCTCAGGGAGCGCTCCCAGGCCCTGAGTTCAAGTACCGGGACAGAAGAAGGAGAGCGGGGCAACTCCCTTCTCTTCATCTGGTGGCAGGCATGCTGACTTCCGCCATCTCCCTTGGCCCAGGTGTCTCGTGGAGACTGGAATGTCACAGGAGCGCTCTGCCTGGCCCTGCCCCTGCCTAGTCAGCCTGCTGGGCTCTGTGTTGGGTGGGGAGCGGGGCTCTGCTGCCGTGAGCCCAGCCGTCCCTCCCCTATGCTGTCCGCCCCACCTCGCCCAGCCAGGCATGTCCAGTCACTGTCAGGACACCGCTGCCGCCCCAGGGGACCCGTCCCCGCCCCTGCTCTGCACTCCTCCCTAGCGAGGCCCCCATTCTGGCTTCCGTCTTGGCGGCGACTGGCTCCAGCCCCCATCCTCAGGAGAGCGGGGACCCGGCCGCCCCACCCCCCAGGCCCCGCCCTGCCCCGGGCCACCTCTGAAAGGGTGGACCACAGCTCCCTGGTTCCCCCAGACACACCCAGAGCACTGCAGGCGTTTGTGGGGTCTTCGTAGATGCCATGGAGCCCCTTTGCCAGTACACACGTGTGCATACTTGTGCACATGCGCGCACACAGAGGCAGGGTGGACAGAGGTAAAGTAGAAGCCACTGGAAGTGGCCTTTTCCCCTGGCAGGGCCAGGCAGGGCTGCGGGCCGCGGGCCTCCCTCTCTGCTCCCCAGCTCCCCCTGCTCCTGGCTCTTCCGTGGGTTTCTTTCTGAGCTCTCCTGCCCCCACCCCCGTTTTGTGCCAGAACTGGGGTTGAACTCAAGGCCTCATACCCTATTCCAGGTTGGTGCTCCACACGTGAGCCACAGCTCCTGAGATAGAGTCTCACAGACTTTCCTTCCCAGGCTGGCTCTGAACCATGATTCTCAGCCTCCTGAGCTGCTAGGATTACAAGGGTCTCTCGTGTTGAAATCAGAGACAGGTGTGGGGGCCATGCACACGTGCCTGGGGCTCTGGGAGAATGCAAGGGCAGAGCCCCGAGAGGTGAGGACAGTTAAACAGCACATGGTCCCTGGGATCCGACCTGAACTCTCCAGCCAGGCATCACCAGTGCCTTGAGGCCTCGTCCTCCCCTGACTGCAGGTGGAGACCCTGACTGTGCCCCACCCCCTGGCCTGGGCTGCCAGGACTCGGGGCGGGGGTGGGCAGTCTGCAGGCCAGCCTGTGTCCCGTGACCACCCCTCCCTGCCTTGGAGAGGCTGCAGCAAATGTGGATAGTGTTTCCTGCCTTCCCTGGCGGGCGGCGGCCTGCGCCCTCTGACCTGGAGCTGCGGGCATTGTGTATCCTCGATGGGCTTTGTGAATTTTGTTCCTAAGCCATTGCTTAAGAAAACTCCAGGGAGTTTCTCCCTTCCTCCCTCTCCCCCACCCCCAGTTCATGCTCAACTCTTCTCTGGACTCCCCTTCTCTCACCTCCTTTATTTTTTGTGCTGGTCCCGGGGCTTGAACTCAGGGCCTGGGCACTGTCCCTGAGCTTCTGTGCTCAAAGCTAGCGCTCTGCCGCTGGTACCACCGCTCCACTTCTGGCCTTCTGGCAGTTAATGAGCCTCATGGACTTTCCTCCGAGGCTGGCTTCAAACCCTGGTCCTCCGCCCTCAGCCCCCTGGGTGGCCGGGATGACGGGTTGAGCCATGGCGGTGTCCTCTTTTCTTGTTTTGGCCTTCTCCCTTTTTCGTCTGTCCACACAGCCAGGTGGGGTGTGTCACACACAGACCACGGATGTGCAGGACCGGGAATCTGAAGGTGGTTCTCCGTACCCCGTGTGCGTGCGTGTGTCAGCCTGTGAGCGTCCAGTGGTGTGCGTGGATCCTTTTCTAGAGACACCATAGCTGTGCCACCTGAAGGAGTATAGACAGAGGGGCTGAAGGCGGGGCCTGCAGCCTGGCTGTCCACCCCGTCTTCCTGTCCCTGGAGGACAGGTAGAGGCACGCTCAGCCCCTGACTGCTTCGGGGACCTGGTCCCTGATCTGAGGGCCAGAATCAAGAGGCTCACGTGGCAGCTTGAGAGCAGTGTGGCAGGGGACCTCACAAGACCTGACTCCTCCCCATCTTTTCCTCACTGGCACAGGGCGCACGCCTGCCCCCCAGGCTGTGGGAGAAGCCGAAGGAGGGAGGATCGCAGTGCCAGGCAGAATCGTCTATGCCCGTCCGTCCATCCGTCCGTCCATCTGTCTGTCTGTCTTGGGGAGGGGAAGCTGGATTTTGGTGGTGTGTGGTGTGTGCCCGAGACTCCTGCATTATGGGAAGGAGGCTTAAAACAGGCAGGTCGCAGCGCAGGGTCACGCTGAGGCTGGGAGGGAGACCAGACCCCACCTCAAAATAACCAGCACACACCCAGGCTGCCAGCGTGGTTCAGTCATAAAGCACCGGCCTGGGACTGGAGAGGGGAGAGGTGACTGACAGGCCCCGGGCCCCCTTTACCAGGCCAGTGTGTTCCCAGCCCAGGTGACGGAGGGGACAGTAAGGAGGGGACTGGGCAGCCCGGGTGACGGAGGGGACAGTGAGGGGACTGGGCAGCCCGGGTGACGGAGGGGACAGTAAGGAGGGGACTGGGCAGCCCGGGTGACGGAGGGGACAGTGAGGGGATGGGCAGCGTGGCTCCGTCCTCCTCTACAGACCCGAGGCCCAGCACGGGAAGCCGGGTGGAGTGCGGGCCGGTGGTGTGACGCCACCGCCGCCAGCTTTCCTGGCTGGCCACAACAGACCAGTCCCAGCCCCGGCTGGGGACGTGGCACCCGGGCCATGATGGTTTTCACGCCGTCTGCCGCATGCCTGTGGCCTCACAAGCCCCTCTCCCTGCCCTCCCCGCCCCGCCTTCCTCCCCTCCCCGTCTTCCCCCGGATAGATGGATCACCGCTGGGTGATGCTGTGTGCTCAGTGCAGCCCTGACGTCTCCTCCAGGAGGCGCCCGTCTAGTGTCACGAAACGTGGTTTTCTCCTGAAAATCGCAGGCCAAGCTGCTTGGCATGAAACATGGCACCTGTCGTCCTCGCTCCTCGGCCTGGCTCTCGGCCTCCCCTCCGTCTCCCCAGCTCCCCTGTTCTCCACCCTCCTGTCTGGCTTCCTGGGTGCTGGTTCGGAGGTGGCCCAGGCACAGCACTAATTCCAGAGTGGCCTGGACCTGGCAAGCGGCCCGGCTGGGCTGTGCCCTGCAGAGCTGGCTCCCCAGGGTGAAATCTGCCCCTGCGGGAGCTCCCAGCACAGCAGGAAGCAGAGAGGGTTCGAGGGTGCGGGCTGGCGTGGCGGGGAGGCCCCGTGCCAGCCTCGGGGCGTGGTGGACGTGGGGTCGGGTGCCCCAGAAGCCACAGCGGAGTGAGGCGTCCCCCCGCAGGGCCACCCCGCCCCGGGCGGAGCCGAGGACTGCTGGGACTTGGGGGGGGGGCAGAGTGAGGCGTCCGCTGCGGGCTCGGCGGGCCCTCATCACCGTGCCCTCCTTAGGTGCAAGGAGCTCACGTACGCCAAGGAGCTACCCCAGATCTCCATCATCTTCATCTTCGTGAACGAGGCCCTGTCAGTGATCCTGCGGTCAGTGCACAGCGCCGTCAACCACACGCCCACACACCTGCTCAAGGAGGTCATCTTGGTGGACGACAACAGCGACGAAGGTGGGGGGGAGGGCGGGGGAAGAGGGGCGAGGCCTGGGGGATGAGGTGGGGAGGGCCGAGGCGGGAGGGGCGGAGATGTGGGGGAGAGGTGGGAGGGCGGAGGGGGGAGGGGCGGGGATGTGGGGGAGAGGTGGGAGGGCGGAGGGGGGAGGGGGTGAGATGGGGAAGGCGGGGATGTGGGGGGCATGGCTGCGGGGTCCTCTGCCCACAGGCTGGGCAGCTGTGTCGTGTCTGGGGCGCCCAGACCCTCATCCAGGACCGGGGTGTTTGAGATGTTACTGTTCTGCAAAACCGCAAGGGCTCTTTAAAATGAATGGTCGAGGCAGGTGTCTGTGGCTCCTGCTTCTCAGAAAGCCGAGATCTAGAGGATTCCAGTTCAGAGACGGCCGGGGCAGAAAGTCCATCTCCAAAATGACCAGCAAGAACAGGGCTGGAGGCATGACTCAAGTAGTAGAGCACCCACAGAGCCAGCACACGGCCCTGAGTTCAGAACCCTCGTCATGTTCCAACACCAAAAGTGGCCCGAAGCCAGGCGTGGCCTTGAATCCTGGCTCTCAGGGAGCTGAGACAGGAAGACTGAGTTCAAGGCCATCCTGGGTTATGCAGTGAGACCTGTTTGAAAATTAAAAGAGAAAAAAGCGTGACTGTGTCTTACCTAACTGCCCTGGGCCCCAAGTGCTGTGGGTAGGACGGCAGAGCACGCGTGTCAGCTCACACTCAGGGCAAGCAAGCACGGTGTAGCCGCCAGGCAGGACCCCTGGGAGGGCCTGGGAGACTGCCCGATGCCAGGGGTGACAGGGTGACAGGCACTGGCAGTCATCCCCTGTGGGAGGGGTGACAGGCCCTGTCACCCATCCGTGGTGCTGCCTGGAGGGGGTCAGACGCCACAGGAAGACAGCCCCAGCTTCAGGAGGACAGGAAGCCTGGGCACCCTGCCGAGGTCTCCCTGGGCTGCCTGAGCCCTCGGCGTCTAGTCCTGGGAGGAACAAGGGATGAGGCCCTGCAGCTGGGCGGCTGGAGGTGGCAGGATGAGGGTCTAGATACCGGGGGCAGGGGCCGGCGTTGGCCTGCCTGGGAGGGGAGCCCCCGCTCAGCCACGGGGAGCGGTGCCCTCTGGCGGGGCCAGCACCTGGGGGCCTCCGTGGGTGTTGATGGAGGCAGATTCGAGTGCATAGTTCAGCTGGACAGAAGAGAGGACCAATGGCTGTCCAGACAGATGCAAAGTGACGGCCAGACGTGGAAATCTTGAGACCTCAAACACGGGGTGGGTTGCGTGTGTTTCCCAGACCAGGAGTTGTTGCTTCCGGTCCTAAAAGGAAAGCGTACCCCTTGCGGGGAAGTTTACAGTATGGGAACAGAAACCCCAGGGGGCCAAGCAGACATGGGCGCTGGTCCTTCCCCAGACGGGGTTACGTGGCCTGGCCCCATGATGCCAGCAGCCGCGTCACTCCTCCAGGGCGGGTGTCCCAGGCACTACTCAGGGGGCCTAGTCAAAGGTCCTGGGTGGGGGCTCAGTGGGCCAGCCCAGCCGTGGGTCTCCCGGGGGCAGTGGTTCTGTCCTGGGCACAAGGCCGACCACCTCACACACTTCCCAAAGAAAAGGGGTCCAGGCTTGGGAGAGTCTGCAGATCAGTTTGAGCACTAACGCCATCTGATCTTTAAAAAAAAAAAAAAATCCATGATCAGACTCACTTTGCTATTTATTTAAGTCTAATCCATTTCAATAGTGTTGCAGTTTTTATTGCCCAAGTTTTACAATTCCCTAGTTGAGTTCATTTCTAAATATTTTATTACTTTTGATGTCGTAGCAAATGAAATTCCTTTCTTAATTTCATTTCTGAACTTTTCATTACTGGCGAACAATCTATTCTCTATTAGTTGTGGAAATACAACTGAGTGTGGCATATCGATCCTGTGTCCTTTGTCTTAACTAAGCCTGTCTTTTCCCTCTGATAGTTATTCCCCTTTGGTGGATTCTTTTTTTTTTTTTTTCTTGCCAGTCCTGGGCTTGAGCTCAGGGCCTGAGCACTGTCCTTGGACTTTCTCAAGGCTAGAGCTCTACCACTTGGGCCTCAGCACCTCTTCTGGCTTTTTTCTATGTATGTGGTACTGAGGAATCGAACCCAGGTCTTCATGCATGCTAGGCAAGCACTCTACCACTAGGCCAGACTCCCAGCCCCCTTTGGTGGATTCTGTATCTGCCCCCTCTCCTTCCCTCTCCCTCCCTCCCTCTTCTCTCTCTCTCTCCCTCCTTCCCTCTTCTCTCTCTCTCTCTCCCTCTTTCCCTCTTCTCACTCCATCCCCCCTCCATAGACAGAGATGGGAACATTTCTATCCAGTATCCACCGTGTCATCTCCTACGTGGCTATTCTCTTACCTGGCAATTAAAACACCCTTTGTTTCACTTGTTTGATTTCCTGGGTGTCTAATGGTTTGCTGTTTATTGTGGTGTTTTGTTTTAGTGGGCTGTGTTTTTCTCGGTTGTGGTCCCGTGGCTGAGGCTCCCTGGTGTCTGAATGGTGCTGGTCTTATGGCTGGCTGTAAGTGTGACGTGAGGTCACGGTCACCTGATTGCTGACGAAGGACGGTGTTTAGTTCTTGATAACGTGGCTTGTGCTGACAGTCGGGCATTCCATTGCTGGGCACAGACCCCTGGTGAGGAGAGGCTGGCACGGGCCCTTCGCCTCTGGTCCTGGAGTTGACGCGTTCTTCAGAACACCTTCTCTGGGATGGAAGGGCCTCTTCCTCTCCCATGAAGATAGGAAAAGGAGCGGGGAGTGGGCAGGAGAGCGCTGCTAGGGTATGGAAGCCGGGGCTGTGTTGTCCTGCACCCCTCTCCTGGAGGGAGGGCAGGGGCAGGCAGGGGAGGGCGAGGAGGAGGGGAGGGCAGCGAGCAAGGGAAAGGGGAGGGGAGAAAGGCAGGGGCACAAGGGGGGGGAGGGAACGGGTACTGACCGCCAGTCTGGCTGTGACAGGCGCGGGCCAGCCAGGCTCTTGCAGGCCCTGTGGCAGGGCGGAGGCGGGCACCACGCGGGGCTCAGGGAGGGCGGCCTGTGTCCCTGCAGAGGAGCTCAAGGGCCCGCTGGAGGAATACGTCCACAAACGCTACCCCGGGCTGGTGAAGGTGGTACGGAACCAGAAGCGAGAGGGCCTGATCCGGGCCCGCATCGAGGGCTGGAAGGCAGCCACCGGCCAGGTCACGGGCTTCTTCGATGCGCACGTGGAGTTCACGGCTGGCTGGTAGGTCTCGCGCTGGGCCCGGGGTCTGTGGGGCGCTGGGAGGCGGAGGCTGTGGAGGAATGGGCAAGGCCAGTGGAGAAAGCTGGGACTGTCCACTCAAGGCCGCTGTCCCTGCTGCTGTCACCAGTGAGGTCCCCGCCGTGCGCAGTGGGCTTGGTTTTGATTCGTGGGGCTGTGGTTGGGCGCAGGCCCTCGTGCTTGCTCAGGAAGGAAGTCCCCACGAAACACCCCAGCCTGTTTGGCTTTAGTTTAGTTTTCAAATAGGGTGTTTGCCCAGACCAGCCTCTGACCGCAGCTCTCCTCCTTGTAGCCAGGGTTCCTGGCATGCACCACCATTCTGGTGGACTAATGGAGATGAGCTGGGTATGCGTGGAAGGCTGAGTTCAAGGCCAGCCTAGGCTGCGTAGCAGGAACCTGTCTCAAAACACGTAAGAGCAAACGCCCGCACAGAGCTAAGGGTGGCCCTCTGAGAAGAGGAACATTCACGCCTGGCCTGTTCCCATTTCTGGGGAAGACAGCTCTCAGTTCTGATGAGGAAAGAGATCTGCTTAGAATTCTGTCGAGGGCTGGGAGTGTGGCCTAGTGGTAGAGTGCTGGCCTAGCATGCACCAAGAACCAGGTTGGATTCCTCAGTACTATACCCATAGAAAAGCTGAAAGTGGTGCTGAGGCACAAGTGGTAGAGCTCTAGCCTTGAGAAAGTCCACGGACAGTGCTCAAGCCTTGAGTTTAGTCTCCAAGACTGGCAAAAACAACAACAACAAAATAACAAAAAACAAAACACACCACACACACACACCACACACACACACACACACACACACACACACACACACACACACACAGAATTCTGCTCGCCCTGGCGATTGCCCAGGATTTATGGGATTGTCTTTAATATCATTTAGAGGAAGAAGAAATTTATTCTGTGCAAATGTGGCCCTGATGAGAGAAACTGTCTTGTACACAAGAAGTGGAAGATTCATGTTAAAACCGGAAAAAGGAGTTTAGAGTTTAAAAGCACCGTCAAATTATTATTGCCCACGGATCAGCTATAAATCAACCAACGCTTTGGCTGATTAGGGAATGAGAAGAACCTTTTCTTTTTAATTGACATGCAGTGGCTCTGTGGATTTGTGGGACATGATATGAGATTCGCACCATGCAATAGGCATTGATAAAACCCGAGAAATTAGCACATCTGTCACCGAAACCTGATTATTTCTTTGCATTGGGAGCATTCAGAATCCTCTCTTCTCACCGGGACATTGTGGCGAGCTACAGTCAGGACCCTGTACTAGAGAGCCAGGCCTTCAGCCCCCGCCCGGTCCACCCTCCACCGTGCTGTGACACACCCACCACCTCTCCCAGTCTTTGGCAACTTTTACTCACCTGTGACTTCAGTGAAATCAGACTTTTTTCAACACGAAAGCAGAGTAGTGCATTTAACAAATAATGTTTGTTTACACTCAGTGGTAGTATCTTGAAATTGCGCACAGACCCAGACCCAACAGTGCTGGCTCCAGGCACCTGTCTGCCTGTTTAGACTCCTTTGAGGACGGCTAGAAGGACACGTCCACGCCTGCACACATCCAGCAGGCCACCATGAGCCCTGGCTCTCCAGGGTCCTCAGAATTTGGTGCCCGCCTCTGTTTCCCGGCTGCTCAGGCGGAGGACGTGGCCTCCCTCTCAGGGTTGCTGGCATTGGGCCACGTTAACAGTGCAGGTGGTGCTAGCACTTAGCCAGGGCAGAGTCCGCAGCAGCGCAGGCCCACAGAGGCCGCCCGGCTTGAGCAGGGCGCAGGAGATGGTTGAGTCCTCAGCCCGGCCGTCTGCCTTCTCCTGAGCCAGCCTGCTGCACCCTAAACCTGGAGTCCCGCCCGATGCTGGCCGCAGCCCACCTGAGGGGCCCGCCAGCCGGCCAGGATTGTGCCTGGCTCTGTATTCATTAGGCCCAGGTCTTCCTTCACGAACCGTTTCAGTTAGGTCCCTTTAAGAGATCCATTCAACAATCTATTAAAGCACCCAAAGTAGTCACCCAGGAAGGCGAGGCGGGTGCTGGTGGGAATGGACGTGGGGCCAGGAGTGACCTCTTTGGGGGAAGGGAATTTGGTGCCAAGAGAGAAACTGGCAAGGAGGCAGGTGCTGTGGGCCAGGGTGAGGGGCAGAGGGCAGAGGACGGAGGACACCCGAGCCAGGGCAGCCTGGGCTTTCCGAGGGTTTGATGTGGATCTCCTGCCAAAGCAGAGATGTCACTGCAGGGATTTCCCGCGTGGGGGAATCCGGAGCCCGGCCTTGCCCGCCTCCGCCCCGGCGCTCGGCAGGGCTGCGGGCTCTGCCTCAGGCAGGGTTCGGGCCAGGGCTGTTGTGGAGCCTGGCGCCGGCCTTTTCTCATTTCCTCCCCCCCCCCCCCCCCCCCCCGTGCTGCAGGGCAGAGCCCGTCCTCTCCCGCATCCAGGAAAACCGGAAGCGCGTGATCCTGCCGTCCATCGACAACATCAAGCAGGACACATTCGAGGTCCAGCGCTACGAGAACTCGGCCCACGGCTACAGCTGGGAGCTGTGGTGCATGTACATCAGCCCCCCGAAAGACTGGTGGGACGCCGGGGACCCCTCCCTGCCCATCAGGTGGGTGCTCTGTGCTGTCACCCAGCCGGCCCGATCCTGGGCAGGGGCACCAGTGGGGCATGGCCCTCTCGTCTCAGGGTCACCTCAGGTCTGAGTGGGGAATCCTGGGTCTTGCTCTGGATCTCGCTTCTGATCTGGCTCCTGGGTGTCGCCCCTGGGTCTCACTCCTGATCTGATCTGGCGCCTGGCCCCGCTCCTGGTCTGGCTTCCGGGGCTACGGTTTCCCCTGTCTTCTTGGTGATGGGTATGGTGGCTCACTGCCTGGCCTGGATGCCGGGCTCTGGAGTGGCCTCCAGTGATGATGACGGATAAGGTGGGTGGAAGGCTGGGTTGCAGGCCAGCCTGCAGGACAGAGCCCACCTCCGGGCCGCTGTGTCCTGGGGAGACACAAAGCCCCGCCCTGGGTTGCGTCAGCACCAGGGATGTTAGCGGATGATGAAAACGCGCTCTTCAGGCATTCACGAGAAGTCGTGACGATGAGTCATTAATGTGATACTGACGTATGACATAGAATCAGATCCTGGCAGTGTCTTTGAGGTGATCCTGAGTCCTGAAACGCTGGTTTGTGAAGAGGCGGTAGGCACCGAATCGTAGGAAGAGAGCCATGTTCACGTCTTTCTGATGTACACGTCCCCTTCCTTTTCTCTTTCCTCCTTCCCCTGTTCTTTTCTCTTCTCCTTTGCAGTCTTGAGAGACCTGCTTTTCTGGGAGGTGACACAATACAGGACATTTTGTCCTGAGGGAACACAGATACTTTCTGGGTTCCTTCTGCGCTGTTTCTTCCTGTGTGCTTTTTTCCCCCTTCTGCCTGCAGTCATCTCCTGTTGCTGTCCTTTGTCGGTGTTTCCAGCAGCGGAGAGGAGACGGCTGGGGGTGGACAGGAGTTACCGTCAGGCTGGGGTGTTAACAAGCACAGGCCCCTGACCCAGAGCCTGGCCCTCCAGTGCCAGCCTCCTGAGGGCTGGGATTGCAGGCGGGAGCCCCGCTGCCCTCCTCCTTCTCCCCCCCCCACTCCTTGTATTTAACTCGTTCAGGGAAGCAAGTCCTTCTGTTCCCAGATACAGATGCAGGAAGTCCCTAGGAAGTTTCTTATCACTCCTGCATGAAATAAAGACCCGGAGTCTCTTTAAACCCAAACAGACTCCATTTCCATTCTGTTAGCCAATCTAGTGCCCTAATGAACTCGACCTTAGCTGAAGGTAGAATCTGGGGCCCGCCCGGCTCTGTGGGCTCCTCTGCAGGGGTGTGGGGACGCCCCTGCCCGTTCCTCCTGCGGGTTTCAGGCCGCCCGAGCCCCTGGGCTGCTTGCTGGGGTGGGTATGGATGCAGACCCCCTCCCAGCCCGCCCCACTCCAGGTGTGGCCCCCTTGGTTTGTTTGGATTGTGCCTCCTGGCGACGCCTCGTTTTTGGTGGTGGCTGGTGTTGAAGAGCGAGAAGGTGGCTCTTGCTCTGTGACTCGGTTTCTTTGTGACAGAGGAAGGAAATATTGAAGAACTAAGGCAGGCGGGTGCCCGTGGCTCACACCTGTAATCCTGGCTGCTCGGGGAGCTGAGATCCCAGGATTGTGGTTCGAAGCCAGCCCACGCTGAAAAGTCTGTGAAATGCTTCAGTTAACCAGCAAAAAGCTGGAAGTGGAGATGTGGTTCAAGTAGTAGAGCACAGCCTTGAGTGGAAAGGCTCAGGGAAAGCACACGAGCTCGGAGTGGCTCTGCAAAGGAGGGGAAGTGGACACCTGGCCGGAGGACAGAGGGGGCCATGGGTGACAGCGTTGAGGACCCAGGAATACAAACGCAGCCCTGCTGCCAGTGGGTCTCCACCCGTCAGCCACAGTGACTCCTGCGCGTGTCTTGTGCTTGCGTAAAAGCTTGACAGTTTTGTATGCATTCGTCACACCGTGCAGGAAGAGAAGTGGTGAATGGCCTTGTGTCTCCGGTCTCGGCCAAATGGCCTGCTCGGCCCAGCCCACCCGGGGCCTGCGCCTGCCCCCGCCCGCACCCCAGGGCCTGACTCTTCCTGCACCCTTCCACAGACAGTGGCTGGCCGCGCACCGAGTCCGGGGGCACGGGGGCTCCCGCTGGCGTGCTGCAGCCTGTAATTAGTGACACTGCGCATTCATAACCAATTCAAGCTGACGATTAGCAATTAGCCATCCTTAATCCAACATCTAATTTGATCATCCATTATAAGGTGCCGAGTGCTAGGGCCTGCTGGGTGGGGGGGCTGCCTGCGTCTGCCGCCCCGGCCTGCACCCCTCTCCACGCGCCGGGGCCCCCGGGCCTCCTGCCTCAGAGGAGTGCCCTGCTTGGCCTGCTCCTCCTGTTCTCCACTGGCATTTTCAGAGGGCCAGTACGAAGTGCCCTGCCAGAGACGCCGCGTCCTCCAAGGGATGGGGACGGATGGCCCAGTCAGAGGGCTTCTGACTCCACTGCTGGGCCCATCTGCTCACCCACAGGCTGGACACTGGGGTGGCCTGGCTGGCGGAAGGGGGCCGGGGAAGGGGCAGAGGGGGCAGGGAGGAAGGCTGTTTGCAGCCTGGACTGCCCTGGTCCCCTCACCCCAGCCCCACAACTGCCCTGCAGCAGAAGGGACAGTGGTAGGACTGACACTGGCCAAGCCCAGTCTCTCCCCACGGAAGCCTCCTCCTCCTCCTCCTCCTCCTCCTCCTCCTCCTCCTCCTCCTCCTCCTCATTGCTGGCAGTCCCGGTGGATTCTGGATTTGCCAGGAAAACTCCCCCCTGCATTAGTCATGTCACCAGTCCTGGGAGTGGCCCTTCATTTTCCAGATAGGATCCTGAGCTGCTTTGCGAGGCTGTTCCTGGACCAGGGTGGGCTCCGGGTGGCTGGGATTAAAGGCGGTGCCGCTGCGGGGTCCCCACAGCTCCACAGCACTGTTTTATGAGCTGTGTTATTGACAGGGAGGTGGGAAGAAAACCCTCCCTAAATCTTGCAGTCATCTTTGGCAAACCTGAATGTCTGCTTGAAGAAACTTGAATTTGCAAGGACTTGAGATGCTGAAGAATAGGAGGAGGGAGGGTCAGAAGCTGACAGCCATGAAATGAGAGCTCTGTAATTTGTGTCCGGGCATTCGAAGGGAAAGAAACAGGAATAATTCTTCCATCCTGACTGTGGTGCAGACGTCTTTCAGCCCAGCAGAGATGAACCAGACTGGAGACAAGGAAACAAAGTCCCTTCTAACCGACTTGGTCCTGGAGAACGGATGCTGTATGTGTTGCAGATTTAATATTCGTTGTAAAAATCAAGAAATACAGCTGAGGATTAATCACGACACTCGGTGTCTGCCACTGTTAATCCTTTATGCCCATCTTACATATTTTACATTCTTCAGCCTTTCGTTCACGGGTGTCAAATGCATGATCACCAAGGCCGAGGCCTCTCTCCAGGCCCCGGTCCCCACCTCTGTGTCTCCAGACACACATCTGCCCTGGGGCTCAGTTTTGTCTTGTTGCATTATTTCTTCACTTTCTTCCATGGGCTGTAGCGTGAGCCCTGCTTCCTCCACCGGCTCAGCCCCCTGGCTGGCCGGGCCACTCTCCAGGCTGCTGCCCTGACCTCCTGCCACACAGGCTGTGACCTCAGCCTCCCGCCAGGGACCTCGCTGTGGACGTGAGGGCCAGGTTTCCAGAGGCCCCGCGTTCCGCCCAGCGTGGCTGCAGACTCAGAGGTTCCCACAGCCTCCCTTCGGGTTTGGGAATTTGTTAGAATGATCCAGGGCTCAAGAGAAGTATTGCCATTTTATCCTAAAAGACACAGATGGAGAGGAGGGGCAGGAAACCGTGTCATCCCCCCTAGACCCCGCCGTGCCCCCTCCCCTCCAGGCCGTCTCTGTGTCCTTGCTGGGCTCAGGAACGACAGGGAGGGAGCAAGGGCACTATGGCTGCCGTCTTGGCTTGGCCTGGCCTCAGAGTTCCATGCGGTGCCAGGCTCAGCCTCCCGGAAGCACAGAGAAAATGCTGGTTTTCTTGGGTTCTCTTATGTTCTAGACTGAGAAGCGGCCTGTTATTCCACACAGCTGTGTATGTGTTTTGGGGGTGGGGGGTTGGTTGGAGGTAAGAGCCACAGACTTTCTTCGCCAGGCTGGCTTTGACCCGTGATCCTCTGATCTCAGCCTCCCGAGCAGCTGGGATGGCAGGCGAGAGCCACCGGAGCTCGGCTTCAGAATTGGCCTTGGATGTGGCCTGGGTCTGGTTGTGTCTTTGTAGACAGCAGCTCTTGGGAACGTTTTCAGGGTTTCGGGAAGTGTGTTGTCTGCCAAGTTCTCTACTTTGTCTCAAGGTTTTCTGCATGGGTATTTCTTTCATTTGTCAGCAAAACACTTGAAAGCCTTTGTTGGTAGTCAACATGCTCTCGCCCATCCTAAGGGCTCCTTCGCTCTCCCCCTCCCTCTCCCTGTTCCTGCCTTTCCTGCGCATGCATTCTGAAGGCAGGTTGGCCTCCTCCCTCTGTCCTGGCCTCTCACTCTCTCCCCTTATGAGTCAACATCTCCCCGGAGCATTGTTCTTCTTTTTGTCTTGCTTAATGGCAAAGCATTGAGGGCTGTGTTTCCTTGAGCTCATCGCTTCCACCCATGGCACTGGGTTGTGCCGGCTTCTGACTGTCTATAACCCCGGGTTTTATTTCCCTTCTATTCCGAGAGAGAAAATTAGGTGCATTTTTATAGCCAGATGATTCCCTTACCCTTTTCTTCTGTCCTCCCTTTTCCCTTCTTCTCTTCTTCCCTTCCTTTCCTCCTGTTTCCCTTCTTCCTGTTCTCTTGTTTTCTCTCTCTCTCTCTCTCTCTCTCTCTCTCTCTCTCTCTCTCTCTCTCTCTCTCTCTCTCTCTCTTTCCCTGCTTCCCCTTCTCTCTCTCCCTCCCTCCTCCCCCCTCTCTCTTTCTCATTGGGGGGCTGTGGTATGAATGACTCCATCTTGATTGTTCGTCTGGGCTCTTGGGTTCCAGCACAGCGGCCTTCTAGAATTGTGTTTAACACCCTCACGGTGTGGTTGGTTTTTGCGTTGTGGTAGTGTTCTTTGAGTCCCTTTATTCACTCAGCAAACATGTCACGGGTGGGGGGGGGGCTGTGAGCCAGACCTGGTGTGGTGCCCTGTTTTCTTCTTCCTGCTAAGATCGTGTGCCTGTGCCCTGCAGGGCAGACTGTGGTGCCAGCAGCTTCCTGAATGAGAGAGCCAGGCCCTCAGGGAAAGTCGAGCAGAGATGGGGGGGGGGTCAGGTGAGCATGCTGGATTCAACCTTGCCCCCCCCCCGGAAACAGCACCAAAAAGGAAGCACGAAGTCCATGTGCGCCCCAGTGTGTGGTCCCAGCCCTCACCAGCCGTGTGATGTGGTGCAGTCACGAGAGTTGAGGTGAGGGGATGTGAGGCCCCACGTCTGGCAGGGCTGTGGTCTCCAGTTCCATCTTACAAACGTCTCGAGAGTTGCATGCAGGTGTTAGGTGTGTTTCTGGGCCGCGGGTGTTCACAGCGGGCGGAGGCAGGCCTGGCCGCCGTGTGGCTCCAGCTGCCCCAAGCTCTTGCCCAGCCCCACAGCCAAGGCCTGGGTGAGGAGGGGTCCCAGGCCTGCTGGTCCCAGCACTCAGCCCACCGTGGCGGCTCTGGCCTGTGTCTCTAATGTATGATGGATGTGGGGAGTGGAGTGTGCCCGCAGAGGTACGCGGTGAGGGTGCTGAGGGAGGGCTGGGCTGCACCACCCCGCTGAGGGGGAAGGAGGGCGGCCAGAGACGGCAGTTCCTAAGTAGAACTTTTGGTCAGATATGTTTCCATTTCAGTTGAAAACCAAGACAATTATCCTCTTGGGGGCTAATTGGGGCTACGATCCAGAGCAGCACAGAATCAGATGCTTGAAAAGGTTCCAGGTTGACAGAACGGCGGCCTTGTTTCCGGGTCTACACCACCAGGGGTGAGAGCTCCATCCCTTGTGAGTGAGATGGGGGTGACTGCTGACCAGGATGAGGGGTCGGGCAGGGCTGAGGCTCTGCGGGCATGTGGAAGGGGTGTGCGGGCAGAAGTTCATCGACCACACACGGGGAAGTGGTGGTTTGGGTCTAATTCAGAGGTTTGGCTGCGGAAGTGCCAGACAAGATTCACCAGTGGGTTCCCGGCCCTTGTAAAGTGCTCCAATCAGAGTCTCCATGTTTACCTTCCCGCACATAGAGCAGTGATAAATACATAGACACTGAATCCCCTCCCTGCTGATGGTGGGAGGCCAAGGGCAGGTTTTCTGATCGCCATGAGCTGATCTCACAAGAAGCATTTGGGACTGAGCCCAAAGAGAGGGCATAAAGCCTTGTAAGACTTTGGAAAACATTCTCACCCGTGTGTGCAAAATCAAGCACCATTTGTACTGGGGCTTGAACTCAGGGCCTGTGTATTCTCTTGGCTTTTTCACTAATGGCTTGCTCCACTACTTGAACCACACCTCTACTTTTGGCTTTGTGCTGGGATTACAGGTATGAGTCACAGCTGCCCATCTCAAAACTCAGTCTTTTAATAAAAATACATCGCTAGTTTATGAATGCATGATTTCTGCATCCTCGAAATGAACGGGATAAATCAGGAATGGGGGAGGAGAGGAGTCCCACAGGCCCCCGGCCGGTTCCTCTGGTCCCTCCTTGGCCGTTGGGCTCTCCAGTGTTATCCCAACAGTTGGCTTTGGCCCCAGTTCTCTTCCACGCTTGCTTCACAAGTCTGACGTCGCATGTCTCTGGCTGCATGACCCTGTGGGTGGGACATGATGTGTGGTGTCGTCGGGAAGTGGTTGAGAGCTGGCTTAATTGGCTGGTGGTCCAGCCGCGTGGTTATCTGCGCACTTACCCCTCCTAGGGAGGCTGCAGTCTGGGTGGGCTGGGCCATCTCCTCCATGCTGGTGGGGGGGCAGCGGGCCACTTACCAGACTCACCATCACCAAAGTGATCTTTCCCTGGGCTCAGCCTTCCCAAGACAGCTGTGCAGCCAGGTCCCAGAGCCCAGCCTCCCCTGTCCCCAGCACGTCCTCCCATTAGCCCAAAACTCTTGGACCAGGTTGAACCAGAAATCAAAGTAGTTTATTGAGCTGTTCCAGATAATAGTCAGAAAACGTGTCTGTTTGGTTCTGGGTCAGGTTCCTGTGATTCTTCACAGCTTGGCGGGCTCCCAGGTCAACAGTATCTCCTACAGAGCTAAGGGTAGTTTTTGATCACGAGGCTTGGGGGGAGAAAAGCACAGATTGCTCACACCAAGGCTACCCCCCACCCCCATTGGCTGTGCTGTCGCTGGCTGTGCTGTCGCTGGAAGGGCTTCGGCTTGGATTACAGGAGGGTGGGATGGCAGTCTGTAGAAGTAGCGCTGCTTCTGGATTTGTTGGGGTTTAAGCGGCCTGGGTTGCAGTGGTTGTAACAGACATTCAGGAACTCGGGGGCTTTGTTCTGTTTAGCCTGAAGCTTAATAACCAACAAGCCCTGCCGTCTCTCCTCCCTCCACCTCCTCATCCCTGTACTGCGTCTGGAACCTTGCAGAGTTTTTCTCTGTGTAAGACCTCCTTCAAGGCCGTGGCAGCGGAGATGGACTCTGATACCCTAGAGAAGATCCATCACCGTGGCTCGCGGGGGAAACCCACGCAGAGGAAACATGGGGTGAGGAATTCTTGTCCAGCTGACCTGCCGAGGTTCTTGCTGAAGGAAGGCCTGGCACTCACTTTTTTGCAGAGGAGAGAGGAAGCATGGTTCCCACAATCTTTCATAGTGTGTAAGTGGGACTTCCTACAGTCAAAGACAAGAGGACAAAGATAGTGTTTAACACTCTTTACGCGTGCCCCACATAAACGGGGGAAAACCAGAGAAATGAGTAAGTATCCAGAGCAGAGCTCAAAGATAAATGTTCATGTTTAGATTCATGTGCTATATTTATCTGAAACAAACCCGGTGTGAGGAGGGGTGTCCACTCAGGGCCTCCTTTGGGGCTGTCCTGTCTTTGGGGCTCCCCAAGGAATGCAGGGCTCCTTTATAAAAAAAAATCAGGGGTCGGAGTTTGGCCTAGTGGTAGAGTGCTTGCCTAGCATGCATGAAGACCTGGGTTCGATTCCTCAGTACCACATATATAGAAAAAGCTGGAAGTGGTGCTGAGGCTCGAGTGGTAGAGCTCTAGCCTTGAGAAAGTCCAAGGACAGTGCTCAGGCCCTGAGCTCAAGTCCAGGACTGGCAAAATAAATCCATTTTCCAAAACAACTTTCAGAGCTGCTCCCGTGAAGACATGGGTTGGGGTGTGTTTGGAGTGGGGTGTCATGAGCTCCCCGCGCGCCCAGCGTGGAGGGTTTTCTCTAAATGCTCCATGCTCTTCACTGGCGTGGAAAGCCAAGCCTCGGGTCAAGCAGAGAAACGGGATCTGGGGTCCATGGGTCACCGCTGGTCGGGTTGTTTCCATGTCACTAAAAATAAGAGGGAAGAAAGGAGCTCAACAGACACTCAACTGTGGAGGAAGGATGGATGATAGACCGAGCATGGATAGATGAGTAGATGGATGGAAAGATCAGTGAAGGATGGATGGATGGATGGATGGATGGATGGGCAGGTAGGGGATGGACAGTTGGATAGATGGAGGATGGATAGATGAGTGGATGGGTGGATAAATAGATGGAGGATGGGTGGATGGATGATGGATAGGTGGGTGGATAGGTGGAGGAAGCGGGCCTGGGGGTGGTCCCCGGGGGGATGTCTTGGTTCTGATTGGAGGAAGTGGGCCCTGGGGGCGGTCCCCGGAGGGGATGTCTTGATTCTGATAGGAGGAACTGGACCCTGGGGGTGGCCCCTGGAAGGTGATAACTTGATTCTGATTGGAGGAAGTGGGCTCTGGGGGCAGTCCCCGAAGGGGATGTCTTGGTTCTGATTGGAGGAAGTGGGCCCTGGGGGCGGTCCCCGGAGGGGATGTCTTGCCCTGTCCCTTGTTCAGATCTTTACCTTCCTGGGGCCGAGGACCTTCAAGGCCGCAAGGTGCCAGTGGGAAGCCAGGTGTCAGTGACAGCTGTGGGGTCACCAGCCTCCAGCCAGACGTCTTGGACAGTGGAAGGCAGTTGGATGGGAAGTGGCGATTTCCTTCTGCAGTGGAAGTTAGGGGTCTGGGCCCTGCCACGCGCCTTCCCTGGCACCTTCAGTGACGTCGTGCTCTGTCAAGGGTTTTACGGAGACTGTTTTCCGGGGGTTTACTCTGCCCGCCGCCTCTGGCCCTGGGCACGTGGAGGGTTTTGAATATCAAGTTAAAGTGACCTTGCTTGTGTGCTGGGCCTAGTAGGGCACTTGAGAGGTGGAGGCCGGATCCCGAATCACACAGAGGCCTTGTCTGCAGACAGCACTCCCCCCCCCCAGCCCAGCCACTGCTGCGGAGGCCATGCTTGGGGGGTGGGGGCGCCTCTGGCTTGCGTTAGGTTCTCCTGTTGTTTCCAGAGCTCACAATCCCCCTGGAAGACCATCAGAGACCACGGCCCATGCAAGCAACAGAGCCGTTTACGAGCAAGCTCGAGCCTTAGAAACCCGTGATGCGTGGAGGCCCCGAGTACAGAATCAGCACAGCTTTTATAGTACAGAGCAAACGAGTTTTAGTTTTCATGCTCACAGCCTCGTGCTTTAGTTAACCTTTCCATAGAGACATTCCGCAGTTGCTTATCGGTTCTGATGTTATGGTTTTCCACAGAAGTCTAGTCTTAGGTGTCCTTGCCGGCTGTGGGGCACAGCTGCAGTCCTGGAGACGACCTTTGAATGTCCCTGCTAGCTGTCTGGGTAAACGTGATGGAGCGTCTTACAGTTACCCTGAGAAGAGGCAGGGAGGGGATTTCTCAGAACTTTACTACAAAACGGAGATGGCTTAACAATAACTTTTTACTGAAGTTCATCAGACTTCAAAATTAATTTAGGCCTCACACTCTCTGGCTGGGAAGCTGCCTGGAAGGGGGGAGGCCCCCCTCTCCAGCCTTCCTCCCACAGACCCCCTGTCCAGCCGTCCGTCCCGAGGCGTGTGTCTGCAAACAGTGTGGTTTTGGTGACCTGGTGCCATCTCATCTGTGAGCGCAGGTGCGTGCTGCAAGGAGGAGATTCACACCGTCACCGGACAGGAGGGAGCCTGAGGCGTGGACAGTCCCCCGGGGCCTGCAGCATAGGATACCACAGCCCTGCCAGGGGCAGCCATGAGTGACATCTGCCACTGCTGGCACTTTGGTTAGGAACAGCGGGGCCAGAAGGGACGGGGGCAGCGTGGCGGGGGCCTCAGGGGAACAGGAAGCTCTGGGGCCCAGGTGCTCTGCATTCGCCCCACAGATGGCTGAGCCCTGGGGGGACACATCCGTGGCGCACTGTCCCCCCCAAAAGAGCAGGCAACAGGCCAAGCGTGACGGCTGTGCCGTGCTGTGGGAGTGAGCAAGTGAGCTCCCCTCCTCCCCTCCTCCACCACTGGGCCAGATTTCCCCAACAAATTCCTGCTCTTTTGTGATGGAAAGAGAGGCCAGACACGTGACAGAACAAAGAAAACTGTATTGCAGCAAAGCGCAGCATGGATCCAGCTTTGCTGATTGAGTCGGTAAAGTGAGTTTGTTGAGAGTTAGAGCTGGGGGGAGAGGGGTCAGGAGGAGAAGGCAGATTGGAGGAAGAAAGGGCCCTTTGCTAAGGTCAGGATGGCCCATCCGGCTGACGAGGGCTGAGAACAGCAGTTCTGCGGTTTGTCTGAGTGGGCGGCAGCGAGATCCAATGTGACCAGCCGAGCCCAGAGATGGAGCCCGGTGTGGGCATCAGACAGATGGACGGGGGTCAACTAAATGACGTTTAATAAATGACATTTAAGTCCCGTCTGCCCCCCTTCCCATCTGGAGGCTCTGAGGTTCTGGGAAGACGCAAGTGTTGCGTCTGAGATTCTTGGTTGTGGAGGACGCAGTGACATTTGATGCCGGGGCATCTGTTGATGTTTTCCTTGAAATCGGCACTGTGCTGCCAGTGGCTGCAGGACGAGGGGTCCATGGTGGATCTCCATGGAAACGCCGTCCGTGGAAGTGGCAGAGCTGGGAAAGCCTCTTCCTTCCACCCCTACCCCTGGCGTCCAGGTCAGCTACCATGCGATGAGGCGGCATTGGCGTGTGGGCTCCTCTTGGTGCCCTGTGAGTGAGGCCGGGGCCCTGCCAGGACCGTCCGTGGGGTCAGGGCCTGCGAGGACCGCCCGTGGGGTCAGGGCCCTGCCAGGACCGTCCATGGGGTCAGGAGGCCTGCAGGACCTCCGTGGGGTCAGGGCCCTGCCAGGACTGTCCGTGGGGTCAGGGCCCTGCCAGGACCTCCATGGGGTCAGGGCCCTGCAGGACCTCCGTGGGGTCAGGGCCCTGCGAGGACTATCCGTGGGGTCAGGGCCCTGCCAGGACCGTCCGTGGGGTCAGGGCCCTGCCAGGACCGCCCGTGGGGTCAGGGGGCCTGCAGGACCTCCGTGGGGTCAGGGCCCTGCCAGGACCGTCCGTGGGGTTAGGGGGCCTGCAGGACCTCCGTGGGGTCAGGGCCCTGCGAGGACCGTCCGTGGGGTCAGGGCCCTGCCAGGACCGTCTGTGGGGTCAGGGCCTGCGAGGTCTGTCTGTGGGGTCAGGACCGTCTGTGGGTCAGGGGCCTGCAGGACCTCATGGGGTCAGGGCCCTGCCAGGACCGTCCGTGGGGTCAGGGCCCTGCCAGGACCGTCCGTGGGGTCACGTGCAATGGCAGTTGGCAGTGCTGCCTGCTGTGGGTTGACGGCTGCACTGAAGCTGAGCTTGGACCTGGTCCGTGGAGGAAGTACACGAGCCCCTGTGAGGAGGGCACTAATCTACACAATCTGTGCCCCCCCCTCCCCCAGGGCTCTCCAGATTGCAGGGAAAGCTGGGAGGGCGGGACACAGATGTGCACCCACCCCCAGCCTTGTGACAAGTCAAATTCCCAGTCTGCTGGCTCTGCTGAGACCCCACTCCAGCCAGTCCTCCCTGCCTGTTAGTGTCTGCTCCCTACGGCTGGGACGCCGAGTGTCTTTCAGGAAGCCAGCACCAGTCTGGAATGGTCCTGAGATGGTCCCCTGGGGCGAAGGCTCCAGCGCCCCTGGGCCCAGAGAGTCAGAATTTCTGCTGGCCAAACTCCTAGGAGAGAGATGGCTTGGGTTTGCAGGCACCCTGGGGTGCTTAGCTCTGCTGTGCCGTGGAGCCTTTCCTGGCGGGTCCCCTGTGTTGTCACCTGGCAGTTCGGGGGGGTTCTGGAGGAGGAGGTGGGCCTGAGGCGGGAAGGAGGCCTCCACTCCTCTCAGCCAGATTGTTGCAAGCGGGAGGGGCACGCAGACGTTGCATTGGTGTGCAGGGCACAGCCTGCTAAGCTCCTGTGACAGGAAATCCGCTCCTCAGAGGCTGAGGACGATTATTTTCTGCATTATTACACAAGTCAATGAAGATGAAACAAAACATTAACTATTGTGAGCCATGTGGGTTCACCCTGAAGAAGTTAAGCCGGTTCCATTCTAATTGTGCCCAGCTTCCTCGGGCTCATGAGTTCAGGAGTGCAGTGGTGGGGAGTCCACGGTGTCAACTGCACACCCCGTCCCTTCCCGGCACCCCTGGGAGTCCACAGCGTCACCCGTCACCTGGGCGCCCGTCCCTTCCCAGGTAGTTTTGTGGTGGCAGAGGCCTGTTTCCAGGCCGGGAAGGCAGGAAAGGAAATGGAAGCAAGGCCACCGCAGCGTGACAAGGTGTCTGTCCCTCTGCCATGACATTCAGCCAGTTAATTAATTCCAGTTCTTGGCTGGCTCCACTCGGGGTTACTGGCCCACTTCCTCTGCCAGTCCTGACTTGTGAAGGGAGGCCAGGTGCCTGGACGTGGTGGCTGGTTCTGAGCTGCACCGGGGCACTGGGTGGTTTTCTGGTGGCTTTTATGGAGGGTGTCCTGGCCAGGCCAGGACCAGTGATGGGGCTGCTTCTCCTTCTCCTCTTCCTCCTCCTCCTTCCCCTCCCCTCCTCCTCCCCCCTCCTCTCCCTGGCCTCAGGGTGTCCTCTGGTGGGGTCACCAGCCTGGGTGCCCTCTCTGTAGTGGCTTGGGTCCAGCCCGGCATGTCCGGCCCTGTTGGTGTGCAGCCACAGGCCCCGGCCTCCTGCCCACAGGACACGTGGGAGGTGCTGGAGGCCTGGGCATGTCCCCTGAGGAGGGGGACCCCAGCACCCCCAGCTGGGCTCCCGACATAGCAGGGAGGAAGAGCAGGCTGGGGTTGGTGAGGAGAGGAAAGGGAGCCAGGCCTAGGGCCTGGGAGTGAGGGGTCCCAGGAGAAGAGGCGCCCGCAGGCTCCGGGGGACCTGGTGCAGAAGTTTGGGGTACCCTGGACTTCGGGAGTGGGCAGAACCTGCCACGGTTTCTTTCGCGATCCTGTCCTTGTGTTCACTCCAGCTGGGGCCTCCGAGCCCTGGGTGGCCGTGTGAGCCATGGACATGCAGCAGGTACCAGTTCCTCTACCCACGGGCCAGCCGTCGGCCGGTCAGCCTGGCTTTCCAGCTGCCTGCCTCTGTTTACCTCCTCATGCCTCTTTAGAGACCAGCAGGAGAGTTGGGCATGGCTGGGGGACGGGTCTCTGTTCACCACCCCGTGGGGCAGAGACACAGGCCTGGACCTCAGTGGGCCTGCCTCCCTCTCCAGAGCCAGGGGCCACTGGGCTCCTTGCCTCAGTGTGGGAGGTGGAGGAGGAAGAAGAGCAGAAAAAGAAGGAAGAGAAGAGGGAGGGGGGAGGAGGAGGAGGAGGAAGAGGAGAAAGAGGAAGAGGAGGAGGAGCCAGCCTGAGATCTGCCACCCAGGAAAATTGTCCACGGCCCTCTCTCGGCTAAGATTCCTTCAGTGATTCCCAGGCCTCTTTTCTCTGAGCTGAATTTCAGTGCAAAATGCAACAGTACATTAAGTCGCATTTCTGTGTAATTAAGACACATTAAAATGGCAATTAAGCTCGGCAAACAGCCTTCTGTGTGGGTTGGCGTGCAGGGGGAGGGGGCTGGCTGTGTGTGTCACAGGGATCCAGAACCTGGAGCTCCAAAGCTTCTCTTTCTTCCTGGAAATGGAACTTTATTATGGGAAAAAGTTACGTTCAAGGGCAGAGGGGCCTGTCCCCTGAACCAGGACCCACGTGGGCTGGCGTGCGCGCTCCCCCTCGCCCCTCCCACACACGAGGAGAAAAGCCACAGCGTGTGCAGTCCGGGGTGGTTAAATGCCTTCTGTGTATGGGGATTGGGGCACGTGACTTCCCGGATGGGGTACCCCTGATCTCTGGAAGAGAGTCAGATGTGAGGTTCTCGTCGCATCCCAGGGGCCGAGGCCCTAGGGATGGATTGAGCCCTGGCGTGGTGGGGAAGCCACGGGCTCCTGGCTGGGCATCTTTCCTCAGAGTCCAGGATGCTGCGAGCTGCACAGGGCGTGGGTGGGGAGGTGAGGAGTGGGACCGCAGGGTGCAGACTCAAGGCTGGGCCCCCACTGGGCACTGAATGGCAGTCTGGGAACCCATGGGGAAGGGTGGAGGCTAGAGGCCCCCGGGGTTGCAGGGCCGAGCCTGCAGGGGGCCTTAGGCCTCCGTGTTGATGGGCTATAAAACCAGGGATGTTGCTCCCTCCCTGTTTGTATTCTTAATGATCTCTTCCTCTTCTGGTCCAAACTGGCTTCCCCAGGACCCGGAGGGGGTCACTCTTCCGAGGTGCCCCCAGCTGTGCTCCAGAAGCCCTGGGTAGAGTGTGGGGTTCGAGCAGGGCAGTCCCGATCGGTCACCCCACATGCAAGCCAGGCAGAGGTGGCTACAGTCGGTAGCGTCTGAGACTGATTTACAGTCACCTTTGAAAACAAGAATCCCTCCCTAAACACTACTGAGAAGTGTTCCTGCACTCCTCCCGGGGAGGGAGGGCTTGAGTAAAAGCCGCTGCCTGGTGACTTCCAAGGATGCTAGAACATTGTCTGAGTACCCCTGTGTGAGGGCAAGGCCAGCAGATTGGCCTTCTGCCAGGCTAGGTGGAGATGAGGCTGGAGGTTGAACCCGGGAGACCCTGGCGGGCGCTGTCCTCAGAAACTCTACCAGTGTCCCCCAGCTTGAGTCCCAGCTGCATATCAGATGCATGTGGTCAGAGAGGACCTTTGGGAGAGGAGCTCAGCCGTGCGTGGTGGTCCAGGCCCGCCCTCCGGGCCCCTTTGGAGGTGGCGGTGGGAGAATCACAGTCCAAGGCCAGCCTGGGCAGTCAGCGTGAGACCCTTCCTGGAAAACAAAGTAAGGACACAAGCACGGGGTGTGGGATTCGGGTCCCTGCTAAAAATTAAGGAGGGAGGGGAGGAAGGAAGGGGAGGGAGGGCAGGAGCGGGAGCCCAGCAGGCTCCACCACTCCCCTCCTGTTCCCTGGGGTGGGTGGGGTGTGACGGGCAGCCTTTTCCCTGATTTACTCTCCAGCGTGGCCCGATCCTGTTTCATCTTCTGGAAGGAACCTTGCCTCGCTGTCTTTGGTTTGCTTTGCCCATCTTCTTAACCTTTCCGTTGTCGTGTTGATTTGTGCACAGGGCTCGCCAGAAGCACTTGGAAGGGTTTTGTTTCACACTGTGTTAGAGACTCTGTGCCAAGGGGGGGGGCAGTGCCACGGGGCCCTGGCGGCCCTGCCACCGGCCATGGAGACCCAGATGGGACCCAGGGACTTCTCGCTATGGCTGTCAGTTCCGGAGACGGCTAGGGCAGGTGTTAGCTGACCGACCGATGGGTTAGTTGGTTGGTCTGGGGTCTTGGTGCGTAGCCAGGATGCGCTCTACCCCGGGTGTTGGGTCACAGGTGTGCCCCTCCCTGCGCACACGCGTCCAGGGTCTGTCTTCATGGCCGCAAGCTGCCTCCCAGAGGCTGAGCCCACGTGGCCGGGGTCACAGCCTGGGGTTGGCATCTGGGTTTCTGCCTGTGACTCAAGGCACAGCCGTGTCCCCGGCTCACCTCGGGCTCCCCGCAGCCCTGTCGCCCCCTCTTCCCGTCTCCCCTTCCTGCTCCTCCTCTCCCCCACCTTTCTCCTTCCTTCCCTCCTTGTCCACCCCCAGCTGAAGTCACTTGACTGCCTGCCCTGTCCTTGGTCCCTGAGGCTGGTTTCTCCACTGACCCTGCACCAGCCCTGTTGCAAGCTTTCATTTATTCAGCAGTAGTTAGCAAAGGTACCCTAGAAAGCAGAGATCCCCAAAGCAGGCATTATGGGCACGTGGCTCCCGTGGTCACATACGGTGTGGCTCTATGGTTCTGTGGTGGGGTGGCATGTGGTCCTGTGGTGTTCTGCCTGGCTCTTCCGCTGCCCTCTCGTGTTGAAGCCTCTGATCCATGCTGAGGTGTGTGTGTGTGTGTGTGTGTGTGTGTGTGTGTGTGTGTGTGTGTGTGTGCGTGTGTGCGCCCGTGTGCACGCGTGCAGGCTTAGGCACGGGGATGGGTTCCAGCTTCCTCGTCCCTGCGCCCCGGCACCCTCATCAAGAGCGCTGGAGCTGTGTTTTGTGGGTGGACCTCTGGATCTCCCGCCATCCGGTGGTCTGCAGTCTGGTTTTGATTGAGTCGGTACTGTGCTGGTTTTGTTACGATGGCTCTGCAGTCTGGTCTGGAGTCAGGTGTTGTGCCCATAGGTGACGTGTGCCGACATACCCTGCTTCGTGCCGTGACCAGACAGGAGCGCCAGGCACCCGGTGCACTCATCACAGTGGGTTGGGGACAGGGACAACAAATCACTTTGTGGTGCTTGAACGGGAAAAGCCGACCTTGGCCGTCTGCACTCACCGTGCATCCGAAGCATGGTGGACGCTGAGGAAATAGCGTATTATTTAGACACCGTGCAGATAAATCTGAGACAGGCAAAAACGACATCACAGTAGTTGTGAAACTGTCCGAACGTGTGCCTGAGACCCCGTCTAAACACCACTGGAGACGTGGCCCAGCAGTAGAGCTCCTCTTAGCAAGCCAGGGCTCCGAGTTCAAACCCTGGTACCACCAAAGACACAAAGCAGCTCTGTGCCCACTTCTCCCACAGAGCCTGGAGCCTCACACCCCTGCCCTCGGACCCCCCTCCCCCCCCCAGCTCGCTCAGGCTCCTCTCCCTCGTGGGCAGGGAGCCAGCTCACCTCCCCCTCGCCTCCAGGAGGCGTGGGCCCGCCGTGGACGTGTGCTGTACCGTGGGGACCACGTCGACTGGTCCTCACGTATCTGTGTTCCAAGACGCCGTGCAGCCCTGGCCTTGGGGAGAGCTGGGGGACGGGGAGCTGGGGCTCCTGGGAGGAGCCGGGGCCTGCTGCGGGCCGTGCTGAGCTTAGCCCCCCTCTCTCTCTCAGGACGCCCGCCATGATCGGCTGCTCCTTTGTGGTCAACAGGAGATTCTTCGGTGACATTGGGCTCCTGGACCCCGGTATGGACGTGTACGGAGGAGAGAACATCGAGCTGGGAATCAAGGTGAGCGCCCCCACTGACCTGCGTTCAGAGCAGGTCGTCCATCTCCGCGTGGAGATTTACTCTTCCTCTCTGGTCCTGTCGGGCATTCGGCCACGGCCGTGGCACGCCAGTGGACACAGAGGCTGGCGCCCCGACATCCCGCCCTGCGCTCTGGTTAGAGCCACGGCTGTGCCCACATGCCACCCGCCTCTCGTCAGGACGGACACCGGCACCAGAGTGGCTCGTGTCCAGGGCGCTGTGGGCTCCAGGTCGTGGCTGGGCTTCTAACGATGGCGGCTCTGACGTGACGCCGTGTCGTGCACAGCGTGTGTACATTGACCTTATAGACACTGCTTCTCACCGGGTCTGGTGCCCGTGCCCGCCCTCCTGGCCACGGGAGGCAGCGATCGGGAGGGTGCCGGTTCCACACCCGCCCAGGCATGCAGTTCCTGAGAGACTCCGCCCTAGAACATGATGTCTGGTCTGGGGAGTGAGGGGCATAGGTAGAAAGGTTGGCAGTTCCAGGCCAGAGGCCCTATCCACAAGGGTAACTAAAGCTAGAAGGGCTGGAGGCGTGGCTCAAGTGGTAGAGCGCCAGCCTGGGGGGCTCAGGGCTCTGCGTTCGTCCCCAGTACCACTCCAGGAAGACTGCATTGGATTGCGTGCTGTTTGGTATTTCTTCCAGCAGCAACTATGCAGATGGCAAGTTCAGTGCTCAGACTCTGTTTTTCACTGTCCCCACACGCATCGTCTCTGTGCTGTGGATGCCGACGTGCTAGCTTTCGTGGAGCACGAGTGGCTTGCCGGGAGACACCCGGCTCCCGCCGTGGCGGTGGTGACGTGTGGCTCCACAGGTGCCCTGGCTGTCTGCTTGCCGATCTATTTTGCCGAGAGATAGACAGCTATCTGTGATACTTCTAGCCGCTCCATGATGTGTTTTATTTCTGGCTTCCGTCCTTGCTCAGTTAAGTCTTGAGTAGAAAGACTTTCTGTGTTTCAAGGGAAAAGACCCTGCCAGATGGCTCCAGGGCACCCTGGCACGGCAGGCAGCTGCTCTGGCCAGAGCGACCGATCGATAGGGTGGAGGCGTGGAAAAGCCCGGGGCACCCAGGAAGCAGATGGAGAGAAATGGAAAGTTCCTCTTGCCCCGCGGAGGGCTGGTCAGAAGCGCTGGTCAAGGCCAAGGCGAGCGAGAGAAACCGCTCAATGTCAGCGGAAAAGCAGTTCTTCCGGTGGGCTCAGGAGAAGGGGGCGCCTCTTGGGCATAGCCCCACTACTTGTGAAGGAGGTGTGGAGAGTGAGGTATGGAGAGGCACATTGTGAGCCTGTGTGGACCTAAGTGGAACTCCTCTGCAAATAATAGACAAAACAACAAAAAAGAAGAAAGAATGGCCCAGCCTGAGCCACTCGGGAGGCTGGGATCTAAGGATCATGGTTCAAAGCCAACTCGGGCACTAAAGACCGTGAGACCTTTATCTCCAGTTAACCACCAGAAAACCGCAAGTGGCGCCGTGGCTCCAGGGGAAGGGTGGTAGCCTTAAGGACAGCGCCCAGGCCCAGAGTTCAAGCCCCACGACCGACCAAAAAAAAAGACCGTCCCACCCACATTACATAGCCCAAACGGCAGATGCCTGCACACACCAGCTGCTCTTCCTCACACGGCCTTTCCAGCACCCAGCGCGGGCGGGACGGCAGCGTGGCAGACCCGCCGCGGCGTTTGTAAACTTCAGGACCATGGGCTCCGCTGGGCTGGGACTCTCTCTGTGGTGAGGGCTTGGAGAGGATTTGTTTCTTTGTGTCCCCTCTACACACATTAGGAAAGGAAGAACTCCATCAGCCCGTTCTCCGTCAATTCCTGCACGTTGTTATGGAAGATTTTACACACGCCCGAAAATAGACTCTCATAACGAACCCCAATGTACTAATCACTGAAGCTCAACGAATGTCAACATTTTGCCTTGTTTCTTCTTTTTTCTTTTTCTGTTTGACTGCTTCTTGGCTTTTAAAAGGCGAATCCCATCCTCCATGTCATTTGGGTTCATTGCTAACACATGCAGACTTTTTAAACATCATCCTGACAGATCTATACGTTCAGCAGAATTTAATATTCAAGTCGTGGGTTCTCAGAAATACGTCCCCAGATTCTGTCATGTTTTCTTGAAGAAAACCGTATGCTTTTCGCAGTTGGCGTGTTGGGTGGGGAACTGAAGCCAGCGCCGCCCCCCTCCCCCCATCCCACACCACCTCCCTTGCTGCCCTGGTCTCCTGACACACTCCACAAGGCAGGTGCCACGTTTGTCCCGGAGAATTTGTGCCATCTGGATTCACCAGATTGAATTCTCTTGGCATCTTTAACTTGTTATTACCCGTTTCTCTAAAATAGAATGAGAAATAATTTGATCAAGAGCATGGACTTGACCCAGCTCCCTTTCCTCCATCCTGTGTGCGTGCGTGCGTGTGTGTGTGCATGTGCACGTGTGCGTGTGTGTGTGTGTGCCCGTGCCCACGTGTGCATGCACGCCAGTCCCGGGGCTCACACTCGGGGCCAGGGCACTCCAGCCACACCTCCACTTCTGGCTTTTTGGTAGTTAACTGGAGATAAAACTCAAGCACTGTCCTGCCAGGTGGCTTTGAAACACCATCCTCAGATCTCAGCCTCCTGAGTAGTGACTATGACAGGAATGAGCCGTGGCGCCCGGCCACTCCCCTCCCCACTCCTCCTCCCCTTCTTCCTCCCTCCCTCCCTCTCCCTTTGTTCCTTCTTTCCTCCTTCCCGCTCTCCCTCCCCTCACCCCCTTGCCTCCAGAACACCAGGATGATTCTCTAATCCTTGACTACTTGGTAAAGCCGCAAGCTCTGTTGCTGGGTAGTGCACGGAGGCTCCAGAGGTGGGAGACGCCGGGAGACGCTGGGCCTCCAGTGGTGGGAGCTGCTGGGCTGCCAGTGGGCACTGCTGGATACCTGCTTATAAACGATAAATCGTGGAATAGAAAGGCGAGCTCCATGCTGGGGGAAATGAACAGAGAACTCGGAGTCCTCGTATCTTATCTGGACTGGGAGGAACACTGAAAGGCAAAGAACATAATAGAAAACCCCAGAAGACAGACGCCAGCGGGGCCCCGGCGTAGAATTCCACACGGGCAGGCACGTTTCCAGTCTCAGACCAGAATCAGCCGTTTCTTCGAGGAGCTCGGGGTCCGGCTACCCAGAAATGGAATTTAGAGACCGAAGTCTTCTCAGGGAAGGCGCCGAGCGCCACGGATCATCACGAAGCTTAGACAGCAGAGCCAAGGGTGCCGACTCCACACGCCAGCTCTCCTGCCACCGCAGGCTCACAAGCCTGGATGCACGGGTGCACGCGTTCTTGCTTGCTCTAGTTCCCGTCCTGCTGCCGTAGCCTAAAGGCCCAGGCCATGAGGCGTGAGTGCTCTTTGCTCCAGGCACTCTGGGGACACAGCGGGGGCCCCGCTGTCTGTCCAGCAGGGAGGAGGGGACACGCGGAGGGCCCGCTGTCCCGCCGTGGCAGCGGGAAGCACCTTCACCATCACCGTCCGTGCATTTGCTGCACCCAGCTCTGGAAATGAGGGAGCAGTGCAGGCAGAGCGAGGCTATCTTCATGCAGGAGGCACAGAGGACAGTGGCAGACGCTCTGCGAGGCTCTGTGACTGGAACCACAGTTCTGCCTCCAGCTTTTTTGATGGTTGGTTAGAGGTAAAATTGTCAGAATGTTCTGCCCAGGCTGGCTTTGAACTGTGGTCCTCCGGTCTGAGGCTCCTGAGTAGGTAGGATTGCAGGCCTGAGCCACCGTGCCCCACTTCCATGGAGTTTTAACTTACATGGAATTCCATGTGTTAGTCACTCCTGGCTCCGCTTCACGGATGAGGACAGAGGGATGGACAGAAGCCAAACAATGCGTCCAGGGTGTCGCAGCCAGAACCCAGCCCAGACCCACCAGCCTGACGTCCCAAGAGGGTTGGAATCCTCCTTCTCCCCGAGCACTTTGTCTCTACAGTCTGGTAACCATGGCAGCGCCGCGGCGCCTGCTGGGATGCTGCTTGCGTGGATGCTGTGGGCAGTGTGCTTGCAGTCCTCATGCAGATGCATGGACAGGCAGGGCCCAGGCCTGTCTGCAGAACTCACACCATGCGCCAGCTCGTAGACGAGCTGTAGTTATGCAATAAACAGAAAAACGTGTTTGCAGCACCATGAAATTGGATTTCCTCATCCATAAATTGTGTTATATTTATGCCTAAGTTATAGTTCAAGGAAGCGCACGGCAATGCTGATATTTTTATAAATGGTGTCTAATGTATTTCTATTAAGGGGAGATATATTTGCTGTGTTGAAATGTGTTATCGTAATAGCCAAACCATTTACTCTCACACTGGAAAATTGTGTGCTTTTTCTGCTTGGAATTTTACTTGCTGGCGCCCGGCCCACCAGGTTTATTGTAAATGATCATAAGTGGGGCAGGGCGGGGGGCGGGTAGGAGCCATCCATCTACACAAGCAACTCCAGAAACTTCCGCCTCCTTCATCTCCCCAAAATGGTGGCGTGAGATCCCATTCACAGCCTCCGCTCCAGTCACCGTGGGTACCCGGGGCCCAGCTCTGAGGACTCACCACTGCCAGGGTCTCCCCTGGGGCAGCAGCCTCTGATCTGGCCTCTTCCCCCACGCAGGCTGCACCCCTCCCCGTGGCCCTCCTCCCGCCCCATGGCCCTCCCCCACATGGGCTGCACCCCTCCCTGTGGCCCTCCCCGTGGCCCTCCCCCACACAGCTGCAACCCTCCCCATGGCCCTCCCCCACACAGCTGCAACCCTCCCCATGGCCCTCCCCCACACAGGCTGCAGCCTCTGCTGTGGGTTGTCCTAGGTCAGTCACCCCACCTCACTGCAGAACCTGCGTAGGACTGGGAATTGTGCAGGGCGTCCTCCGGGAGTGCGATGTGTTCTAGGAGCTGTCTGCGAAGATGGCAGCACCCTGGGGGCCATCCATGACCACCGTGATGGCAGATGCTCTGCTGGTCTCCCGGTCCTCCTGCTCTTCTTTGAGGCCCCGTCACTCCAGGGTGGCAAAGGCTGCGCTGGCACCTTTCCAGTAGAATCTGCACGTTGTTTGTCTGCTTCGCAGGAAGTGGAAGAACGCTCCACTCAGCAGCTCTGCGGGTCGTTTCCTTGCCTTTTTCACTGCATTTGCTGACACGGAACGTCTGCTGCTCCCTTGCACCAAGGAAGCATGGGAGGTCGCAGCTCTGATTCCCAAGGTTTTCCCAGGCGAATCTCTCCCGTGCTGGGGGCTGGTTGGCATCTGAGCTGGGGCGTGGGGCAAGCTGGACCCTGGCACTGAGGACTGCTGTGCTTGGCGAGGGGCCTCTGCGGGCCTTCCCCAGACCTCAGCAGCACAAGCTCCATTCTTTCTGGGACGGGACACAGCCTGTCACCCACCGTACAGGACAGGAATCCCTGCTCTAGAAGAGACTCACTTCTTCGCTGGCTAGCTGCTGGCCAGTCCTTTTGGTGGGCCTGGGAGCTGGTGACCTGGGCCTCGTGCCCCCCACCCCCCAGCAGCTGTTTGTGGCTTCTCTCCTCTGGCTTTGGCAGTCTCCCATGTGCCTTTTCTCTCCCAGGCCTGGGAGACACCTGTCTAGAAGGGACCCCCACTGACCCACTTTCTGGAGGCATGGAGTTCTCTAGAAATGCCTGGAATTGGGTCACTCGGTGAGATTCTGTTGAGCATCTCCAGGGTGAATCAGAGGCTCGGATGTCGGAGGCCATGGTCTGGCTGGAGTCTGGCGATGCTGGAGAGTCGGAGGCTCAGATGTTAGAGGTGATGCTGGAGTTGGAGGCTCGGATATCGGAGGCGATGCTGGAGTCAGAGGCTCGGATGTCAGAGGCCACGGTCTGGCTGGAGTCTGGCGATGCTGGAGAGTCGGAGGCTTGGATGTCGGAGGCGATGCTGGAGTCAGAGGCTCGGATGTCAGAGGCCACGGTCTGGCTGGAGTCTGGCGATGCTGGAGAGTCGGAAGCTCGGATGTTGGAGGCGATGCTGGAGTCAGAGGCTCAGATGTCGGAGGCCATGCTGGATTCGGAGGCTCGGATGTCGGAGGTGATGCTGGAGTCGGAGGCTCGGATGTCGGAGGCTTGGATGTCAGAGGCCGCGGTCTGGCTGGTGTCTGGCAATGCACGAGTCAGCCCACCTGAATCAGCAGCTACAGATGGAGAGCACTTGCAAGATGAGACCTCCCTCTAGTGTCCCTGGGCTGGGCTAGGTCGGGACAGCTGGGACAGGTAGCTGGAAATGACCCACTCGCAGAGCTGACCTGTGCATAGCCAGCCTTCCACGCTGGCTAAGTAAACCAGTCCACTCCTGAGCCTTTCCCCCACCTCCAGGGGCCATCGCAACTGGCTTCTCTCATCCCAAACTCTTGAGCTTTTCAGGGGGGAATTTAGTGACTATCCCTGGTTGAAAAGAAAAAGAAAAATACCCAAGACTTTATCTTTTCCAAACTGAAGATTGAGAGTCCTGCAGCTGGAATGAGACTCCAGATGCCCCACGGTGGTGCATGTGTCCAGCGGTCCCCGGGACAGCCCTGTCGAGGTGCCTGGATCCCAGGGGAGTCACACGGTGGCAAATGTCGCAGCCCTCTCTGTGTGTCTCTGCCCCTGTGAGCTGGACAGCTCAGGTCCTCAGGTCCCCTCTCCAGATCAGGCCCAGAGTGATGGAGCCACATGACCACAGCTAAAACCCTGGCACTACGAGACCAACAAATCCTCCATCCCCAAAGCCCTCTGAGTCAGGCAGGAGCGGGCATGGTGTCAGGAGACATTCTCAAGGTGCATCACACTTTGTGCATCACACTTTGTGCGGTGGCAGTCGTGTGCCCTGCAGGAAAGTCACGGCACGTGGCCGGGTGAGTGGCTGCTGCTCGGGGCCACGTGTGGGGCTCACAGCACATGGCTGGGTGAGTGGCTGTAGATGGTTCAGGGTGACCGTGTGGGTTTGGATGTGGCCCCCAGCATCGAGCTCTTCATCTCTGTGGCTGAAATAAGCTTTGACCCCGAGGCTGTCGACAGCAGGCTGTGGTGCTGAGTCCTTTGCCCGTGGGCTTTTTAGCGTTCCATGGAGGAGTGCTGGGACGGATGAACTTAATTCTAAACAGTCGCCGATGGCTGGCTGGGGACCATGCAGTGATGGCTGGCTGTGCCAGTTGGCCCCACCGAGTGAAGGCCCCGGTCAGTGTCTCCCTTAGGAAGCAGAGGGCGTGGACAGGAGCTGCAGAAATGCTGCCTCAGGACTCTTGTTCCCTCTTACGTGAATGTGAGTGCCTGCCTGCGTGCATGCACGCGTGCGTGCGTGCGTGTGTGTCTGTGTCCGTGTCTCTGTGTCTCTGTATGTACCGAGGCCTGAATTCAGAGCCTGATACTTTTTCTTGGCTTTTTCACTCAAATCAGGTCCTCTCCCACTTGAGCCATAGCTTTGCTACTGCCTTTCTGTTGGTTCTCTGGAGGTAAACGTCTCACAGGCCTTCCGGCCATGCTGGCTTCAGGTCTCAGCCTCCTGGGAGGCTGGGATTGCAAGCGTGGCCATGGCGCCCAGCTTTCATCTGAGCCTCTTTAGCCATGGACTGTGCAGCGAGCCAGCCCCACCAATGGCCAGGATTCTTCTCCGTTTCCTTGGCTTTGTCTTTTCTTCTGGTGGAAGAATGGAATGTCATTCTCTGTGCCGGCAGAGCCTCCCCCGGTATGAGCGGGGCTCCCACGGGGTTGATGGCCAGTCACATCAGAAGGGGGACGTGGCCTCTCTCCCCGGCCCCGATTCCAGCCCTTCCTCCGCCTGCAGGGAGGCTCGCTCCTCTCCAGGCCAGCCCCCGTCCTTGGTTCCAGTGAAAAGCCATCGCGTCCCCGGCAGGTGGAGGCTGCATCCAAAAATACAGCACGTGGGGTGAAGCCTGGTCTCTCTTGAGTGGCCGTCAGAGCTGCCCACGACTGCCCGCAGTAGCCAGTGGTGTGTGCTGGCGTGGGGTGCCAGGGTGAAGAAGGCTCCAGGGAGGGATCGGGAAGACTGGGGGTCGTCTCCTCTGAGCCCTTGGCAGATGTCAGGGAGGGAAGGTTTCTGTGGGCCAGCCGCCCCCCGCCCTCGCCCCAGCACAAAGCAGCCCCTTATCAGATGACACCGGCCGACGGTGACCTTTCTCTTCAGGCAGCAAGAAAAATGAGCTGTGGCATTCAGGGAAAGCAGCGGTGGAGAGCAGCCACTGCCTGGGAAGCTGTACTGCGGCTGGGCCCGCAGTGTCACCGTCTGCCACAAACAAAAGCCTCTGCTTTCTGAGCAGAGAGCGCAGAGAGCCAGAAGGAACATTCCAGAACATTGCACCCAGTCTTCCATGGTAGGGTGGTCGTGTCCATGGTCTTTGTGATGACCCTCCACTGCAGAGAAGTCGGGGTTAAAGGAAAAAGCTCCCTGTCCTGAGTGGAGCACCCGCCCTGGGCAGGCTGTCCCCGGCTCCAGGTGCACCTTGCGCCCACGGGTGCGGGTGGGCACGGCGTGTGCATTTGGCCGTGCCGGGCCCTCTGTGGGGCTGGCCTGGGCCGGCCAGCTCCGGCAGCTCGCCTCCCAGCAGCGGCTGGCCGCTAGTCTCCCCCATGAGCAAGGCACCAGAGGCCAGGAGGTTGGCTCTCGATGCCCCACCTCCTCCTCCCTCGGGGGTCCGGGGAATTGGGAGCATGTTCCTTTCGCCCTTTTCTTCAGCACTTGGCCTGTTTTTCACAAGGTCTTCAGCCCACTCTCACCCCGAGAGCCATTTTAAGCTCAAGTGGAATTAGTGGGGAATGGTGGCGCGGGTGGCAAGAGGGGTGGCTGTCTCAGCGTAACGCGCCCGGTGCCCACTTTCTGCCGACCTCCTCTCCTGAGCTCTTGTGGTTGTCACTCTTCTTCCTTCGGGCATCCGAAAGCACATCTTCCGCCCTTTGGTTTATTCCAACTCTCCGTTCACGTCCACTGCAAATTCCTACCACCCTCCAGGCCAGATGGCTGCTGTGGAACAATGGCCTTCCTCTGATGATAACAGGGACGGGGATCGGGGGCCAGGATCTCACTGGGCTGCATGTCGTAACAGCTCAGTTAATTATAGGCTGGAGTGCCATATTCAGAAGCAGAGATGAGAAACATGCCAGGACCTTGTTCTAATTGGATCCTTACACGGAGTTTGAGCAGAGTATTAATCCAGCCGGAACAATCCCGATGCTTCCTTTCTCCGAGCCCCGAGCCTTTCTTTCTATTTGCCTTACATCTGGGCTCCCACAGAAGGAAAATCCCTCCTCCCGAATACTCGCCAGTCCTCGCGTCTGCTCCTGGGCTCCTGTCTCGGCGGGATTGCAGCGGTGGGGAGGGCTCAGTCGCTTATCCCCATCCATTCTGCTTTTCAGCAGAGCACAGAGCCTGACATGCCATAGACCTTCAAGAAAACTATACAAGGAGCAAGTGAATGGGTGGATGGAGACGGGTGTGGATGGATGGGTAGATGAGGGGTGTGTGTGTGTGGATGGGTGAGTGGATGGAAGGGTAAATGAGGGGTGGATGGGTGGGTGGGTGGAGGATGGATAGATGGGTGAGTGGGTGCGTGGAAGGGTAGGTAGGTGGGTGAGTGACTAGGCAGATGGAAGAATGGATAGACTGGTGAGTAGAAAGAGAAGTAGATGGCTGAGTGATCCGGTGGTAGAGACTCAGGCTTTACCCACAGTGGCAAGTGATCAACCATCAAGTTACGTCCTAGCCTTTATTTTAAATTTGCTTTTATAAGACAAGATTTCACTAATTGCCCAGACTTGCCTCTAGCTTCCACCTCCTGAGTAGCTGGGATTCGAGACATTCACCATCATGCTACAGCCTTAAAAATGATGGAGGATCTCAAGAGAGCTGTTATCTTTGTGTCTTATCCATCCAGTTTTATGACCTTAAGCTTTCCAGTGTAAAACTTGAAAAAAAAATACTTATGTCTTAAATTTTCCAAAGCGGTAGTGAGAACCCCATTTCATGTAAACATAAATCACACATTTATGAAAAAGAGCTACATTTTTCCACAACAACAAGTGATTAAAGGAGAATAGTCTTGCCTTGGCATGCTGCACATGTTGGGTTCTTAAGTCTGCTCCCTGAACTGTGAGGGTGATGATATCCCCGCGAGTGACATGGACCCTGGAAAAGTCAGAACCCTCGTGAGACAAGGTATGACTTAGTATACAAAGCAGGCGACCCCCGAAAAGTCTTGGGGACCCCCCAGGGGAGTGATCAGGCATCGCTACCGTTTTGAGAACACATTCAAAGTAAATTGACTAGAGCAAAGGAAAACAAACTGAAGTCCTGAATTTTCGTTCTTAGATTTGACTGACGTAAGACAGTTCTGTGAGCCGGGTGCCGGTGGTTCCTGCCTAGAACCCTAGCTACTCAGGAGGCTGAGATCTGAAGATGGAGGTTCAAAGCCAGCCTGAGCAGGAAAGTCTGTGAGACTCTTATCTCCAGTTATCCACCAGAAAACCGGAAGTGGCGCTGTGGATCAAGTGGTAGAGCGCTAGCCTTGAGCTGAAGGGCTCGGGGACAGCACCCAAGCCCAGAGTCCGAGCCCCATGACTGACCAAAACAACAACCAAAGCCAGTTCTGTTGAATTGCTACAACCGTCTGGAAGCTCCCTGTTTCTGTTGAAATCTTTGTGTAGCCCGGAGCTGGGGGAGACCTGGGGAGTGATGGCATTCCAGAGAGAAGTTCTGGGCAGGACACCAAGCAGGAAGCACGAGCCTTAGGGACAGTGGTCGATGGAATGTTCTGGCTCTGCAGATGGTGTGGGGGGCTGGGTTATTTTTCTTTCCCCAAGCTGGCCTCAAACTACAATTCCCGTCCATTTCCTGAGTGGCTAGCGTTACAGGTACACACGACCCTGCCCGAGAAAACGATTGGAGATTTGAACGGCATGTGGCAATCTGCGTGGTCTCCAGAGACACACCTGGCTTCACTGAGCTGCGGTCTCTTGTCCAGCTGCAGCTGAGGCTGTCCCATCACCCTGGACCCAGGGCTGGGGCCTCTGCTGCACTTCCAGAGGCCCTGGTAGGCACAGGGAGTGCGGTGAGGCCCCGCTGTCCGCCAGCTCTGTGGGGAGGGGCCCGGTCACGCAGCCCATGAAGCCGCAGCACACGCTGAGAGCAGCAAACAGAAACAAGGCCAGAGCAGCACAGCATCCTGGACCCCTGCTCCTGGGGAGAGCCAGAAGGCCACCAGTGTGCAGGACGCCCGTGGCCTTGTCCCCAGCTCCTGGGGAGAGCAGAAGGCCACCAGTGTGCAGGACGCCTGTGGCCTGGTCCCCAGGGCTGACCTGGAGATCCCTGGGACCCCATCAGAGGGACAGAGGAGGACATGGTGACAGGAAGGATGCACAGATGGTGACAGGAAGGACACATGGATGGTACAGAAAAGATACACCCTTTCCATGAACACGTCCCAGGCACCTTTCCTCTGAACCAGCTCATCATTGTGTACACACCGTTGGGCTTGAACTCAGGCCCAGGTGCTGTCTTTGAGCTTTTTCACTTGAGAATAGTGCTCCAGCACTTTGACCACAGAGTCACTTCCAGTTTTCTGGTGGTTAATTGGAGGTAAGAATCTCACAGAGTTTCCCGACCGGGCTGGCCTCAAATCTCTTCCTCCTGAATAGCTAGGATTATAGGCGTGAGGCATTGATACTCACATAAACTTCTTGAAATCCGAATTCAGATACTGGGAAGCCAGGCGCTGATGGCTCGTGTCTGTAATCCTAGCCGCTCAGGAGGCTGAGATGTGAGGATGGAGATGCAAAGCCCGCTGAGGTGGAAACGTCTGAGAGACTCCCATCTCCAACTAATCGGCAAAAACAAGCTACAGACCGGAGACTGGGCTGCCGTGCTAGAACGCGGGCACCCTCCAGCCTCTGTGCTGGCCGGGGCGCCGTCCCCACTTGCTCGTTGGCTCTGCTCTGCTCTTGGTGTTGGCATTTGCTCCTGCTCTGGACCTAGGCTCCGACCTGTTGGTGAGCAGGGCCGTGCGTGCCCCGAGCTCCATGTACCGTGGACGTTCCTCTGGCTCCCGTGACTGTCCTGAGATTCGTGGGAGCCCCGTGAAACCCCACGTGTGAGCTCCACCCCCAGGGCTCTGGGCCCTCAGAGGGAGCCTGGCAACTCCCGCTCTTCTGGCTGCTTCCTGGCCGTGAGCGGCGCCCTGCCCGTCTCATTTCCCCAGGCTCTTGGCACCACAGCCAGCCCTGTGGACCCACTGTGAGCCGCAGAGAGCCCGACTTCTTCCTAAGTCGGCGCTCGAGGACCGGAAGTCGCGGAGGCTGACCGCGCAGTCATGGCGGCACCGTTAGCGTTCAGTGCCTTTGGAAGTTGTTTTCCAGAAGGGGGACGTGGAGAGGGATGGGTGGTGGGGGTCTTTGCGTGGGTGTGGAGTGCCGCAGCGAGCCCCCGCCGGGTGACTAACCCACGCTAACACAGCGAGCTGGGCACCTTGTCGTCAAGGCGGGGGCCTGGCCAGGCGGCTCTGCACCCAGCTTTCCCCCTCTCGGGCCCTGGCCGGGCCACGCCTGGTGTCCTTCAGGGTTCCATCCCGGGAAGGCCATTAGTCAGTGTCCACGGCCTAGGAAATGAGAGCTGGGTGGGGAGGGGCAGCCAGCGTCCTAGACCAGACCTGAGCTCAGGGAGAGGAACAATGGGATGCAGGCTCCTCTAGCCACCCGCGTCCTGCTGGGTGAGGAAGCCCTGCACACTGGGGTTTGACAGGGGGTAGAGGAGGGGAGAGGGGGTGGAGGAGGGGAGAGGGCAGGAAAGGGGGAGAGGAGGGGAGATGGGAGGAAAGGGGGAGAGAGGGTAGAGGAGGGTAGAGAGGGGAGGAGGGAGAGGGGGGTGGAGGGGTAGAGGGGGGGGAGGCCTCAGCCGAGTTGCTGTGGGCCTGGAAAAACAAATCCCAGATGTCAGTGTGCATTGGCTGCATGGCGGGTTGGTTTATTTGAGGTTACCAGGACTGGGGTTTGAACTCAGGGCCTTGTGTTGGCCTGACAGGCACTCTACTGCTGAGCCATGCCTGCCACCCCCGCCCCCTGGTTAAACGGTGTGCGCGTGTGCGCATGCATGTGCGGGGTGTGTGTGTGTGTGCACATGTGTGTGTGTGTGCACATGTGTGTGTGTGCACATGTGTGCATGTAGCGCGTGCGGGGGGCTGTGTGTGGGTGCGTGCGCAGGCCCCGGGGCCCAGGGCTGGAGCGTGCCCTCGGAGCCTCACGCGCCCCCGCTGTGCCCAGGTGTGGCTGTGCGGGGGCAGCATGGAGGTCCTCCCCTGCTCGCGCGTGGCGCACATCGAGAGGAAGAAGAAGCCCTACAACAGCAACATCGGCTTCTACACCAAGAGGAATGCGCTGCGTGTGGCCGAGGTGTGGATGGACGACTACAAGTCCCACGTGTACATCGCATGGAACCTGCCACTGGAGGTAGGACGGGCCGAGGGGCGGGTGGGCGGGCGGGCGGACGGGCGGCCTCCCCTGCCCCCCTCCTCCACCCCACCAGCCCTGTCTGTAAGTCAGCGTGTCCACTCCAGACCTCTGCCCACGCTCCCAGAGGTTGGGCAGACCCCACCCCTCCTGGGCGCTGGCGCGGGCAGGGTCTTGGCAGGGTCTTGGTGGTCTGGGCCTTTGCCATCTGCACACGGTCCCCCCAGACAGACTCCTTGTCCAGGCCAGATGCAGCCCTTAGTTACGTGCCGTTCCTCAGCTGTGAGATGAGCGGGGGAACAGATCCCTTCACACGTGGTTGAGAAGTGTGAAACGCACGCCAAAGCCTGGGCACCGGGACCTGGCCTGTCACCCGCCATCCGGGAGCTCGGGTGCACCCTGGGATGGGCCGGGAAGGCCAGGTCCTGGAAGTAGGAAGCCGAGCTCGACGTTTAAAGCCACCTGCAGCCCTTTGTCAGCTGCACGTGGACGCCGGCACCCGCTGGATTTTACTACAGCATCTGACGCTTACACGTCCACGCCTGTTGGGCAGTTTTTTAAACGATGCACGCATGTCTTCAAAAAAGTTTAACTTACACGTTAGATCCAGTAAGTCACAATAATCGGCCTTTAAATAGAACAGTTCTAACAGTAAACTGTAGAGAAAGTTACTTAAAATTGGTAGATTGTTCCCAGGAGTTTTCACGTGATATGGCACCAGTTTGAACTCGGGGTTCTTGAGCTCTCACTTCCTTGGCCGGTACTCTGCCATTTGAGCCATGCCTCCAGCCTGGCCTTTTGCTGATTGATTGACGATAACATCTCCTAGGCTGTTTTTCCTGGGCTGGATTCAAACTGTAATCCTCCAGATCTCAGCCTCCTGAGTAGCTGGGATTAGAGGTGTGAGGCCCTTTCATACCTTGGGGCCACGTTTGGTCATGAAAAAAAAAAAGTGCCACAAAGGTGGCCACGGGTCCTGGGGCACTGCATTTATTGCTGGTCCTCTGGGCGCTGCCAGGGTTTTTAGGTGGTCCCCAGCCCCCCACCATCTCGGGGCTCGGCTGTTTCCCCTCCCAGGTTCATTTCTGCAAAAGCAGAGTGAATTATTCATTAGAGCACCATTACAAGCCCAGCGATGGGAAATTATTTTCCTTTCTGCATATAATGAACTCCACAACAAGCTGGCGAAGGGGAAGATTGCATATGGATGGGAAAGGAAGACAGGAGGTTATAGCGTTGATGTTCTTGTCTTAATCAAATAATTCCTCAAATAATTGGCCTCGATGGCTGCGGAGCAGGGTGGGAGACGGCTGGGAACGGGGGCGACGTGCAGAGGCCCTGTGGCTGGCGCCGGCAGCCTGGCTGGCAACGCCGCAGGTCTCAGAACTCCTGTGCAAGCCAGGGGTGTCTGGGAAGGACCCCTGCCCCCCCCATCCCCGGCCCACCACGCCATCCTGAGGCCCCTCCACCTCTGTCCAGAACCCAGGGATCGACATAGGTGATGTCTCTGAAAGAAGAGCCTTGCGGAAGAGCTTGAAGTGTAAGAACTTCCAGTGGTACCTGGACCACGTCTACCCCGAGATGAGGAGATACAACAACACTGTGGCCTACGGGGAGGTAATGTGGGCGCTGCCCCTTGGAGGTGGGGGAGCCAGCCTGCCTCCCTCCCTCCCTGCCTGCCTCCCTCCCTGCCACCTCCCTCCCTGCCTCTCCTGGGGAGCAAGGACCCTCTGGCCAGCAAGGAGTGGGCAGCAAGGGTGAAAAATGCCCAGATGGGAGCCAGGTCACGGGTGCCGCTCTCTCATGGCTGAGGTGAGGGCGATTTCCAGTGGGGTTTTGCTGTGAGGACCCTCTGGGCTGGGGCAGGAAGCGGGGTGTGCAGAGAAGGAGGGGCTGCTGCAGAGAACCCCAAACCCCAGGCACAGCCCTCCGCCCGGACGGATGGACCAGAGCACTGCTGCCCGCCCGGGCTCACCTCACGCTCGCTGGCTCGCCTGCTCTGCTCCTCAAAACCAAGGAAGAGTTCTCAAACTCCTCCCGAAGCGGTCGGCAGCCGGCCTCGATCTTTGGGAGACAAATCGATTTCGATGCTTTCAGCTCTGTCTACCAGTGTGTTCCAGATGCTGTGGAAAGGAGGGGAGGGGGTGGGAGGAGGGATGGGAGGGAGGAGGGGGGGGGGGACGGGAGGGAGTGCAGGAACCACATACCTCATAGTCCCAAGACATGAGGGGAGGGCTTAGCGAGGCTCTGCCAGGAGGGAGAGGCTGGAGCCAGCAGAGCTGAACTGACATGGGTAGTGCCCCTGCCCCTTCCTCTTCCCCTGCCCCTCCCCTGTCCCCGCCCCCGCCCCTGCTCCTGCTCCTGCCCCCTCGAGGGAAGCAGCACAGCAAGCGGAGCAGGCAGCCACTAATGTGCAGCGAGCTCTGAAAACAATCGATAACAATAACAAGAGGAAACGTTTCCCAGAGAAAGGCAGCAAGTGCAGGGCCGCGTGAGGCACAGGCCGAGCGTACTGACCAGTGGCGCCCAGCAAAGACGGCTTCCTGGGGAGGAGCCCGAGGGGGCCGGGGTCAGGGGATGCCACGGGGCCCACGGCGGGCGGCCACGGTGTCCAGGCTCTGACCACCACCTGTGGCCTTCTTTGTAGCTGCGAAACAGCAAAGCAAAAGATGTCTGCCTGGACCAGGGTCCCGTGGAGAACCACACGGCCATCCTGTACCCGTGCCACGGATGGGGGCCACAGGTAAGGGCTCACCTCGCCCAGCAGGGCCTGGGGGTCCACGGGGGAGGGCAGCCTAGGAAGAGAGAGAGACAGACAGACCCAAAGGGAGGATACCGTATCCCACACACACAGACAAGCGGCAGGAGGGCTGGCTGTGCTGTACCAAAGGCTCCGCCTCGGCCTCCCTCCCCAGCGCTGCCGAGGGACAGCGGCTTCTGGTTTGTGCAGAGATGCCAGGGAGAGGTTTGTCAGCCATCTCCTCGCAGCAGCTCGAGAGCCGGTCACAGATCCACGCAGAGGCGCTGGACGAGGGGACCTGTCCCGTCACAGCCACCACACCCACGCAGGCCCCTCCTGGGCGCTCTCCCGACCCCGTCAGCCATGCTGCCACCAGACGGAGAGCCAGGAGAGAACAAGGCTGGCATTCTCAGGAGCCTGGAAAGGACGGGAGAAGCTAGAGCCCCGTACGCGCGGGTGTGAGGGTGCCTGTGTGTGTGTGTGCATGTGTATTCATGACCTCCCTAAGATGACTAAGACTGGATAAAAAATAGTTAAGTCAGAGGAGCCCTGAACATCACGTCTAAGTCAGGGTCCGAGTCCATCTCCAGTTAACCAGCAAAAAGCAGGGAAGAGAATGTGGTTCAAGTGGTAGAGTACCAGCCATGAGTAAAAAGGTGAGCCGGGGCCTGAGGCCCTGGGGGGAGGGCCTTTCTCTGGGTCTTTCTGCGGAGGTTTCCAAAGTTATTCTTGAAAATTTGTAGCTGGACACCAGAACCTGAAGAGGTGGTGGAACGTGTGTGTCTCTTCCGGGACGCCCGCAGGCACACGCTTGGCTCCCCCCTCCCCACGGGTCTCTCGTCCCCCACCCCGGCCCCGTGTCCTGTGGCCTGGGGTTCAGGTGTGTCGCTGGGCTGGGCTGGGACTCGGGTTCCGATGACAACCTGGGTGCACCAAGCTCTGCCCCTGGCTCTGGTGAAGGTTTTGATGGACACGTGCAGTCGAGCCATCGTGTGCCCGCTGAGATCCATGCACCCCCTGCACCACATTCACCTGCTGAAGCAGAGCCTCCTGCGTGGCCCAGGCTGGCCTTGAACTCACTGTCCTCCCACCTCAGGCCCTGAGTGCAGGGTTCCATGCGTGCGCAGCGCCTGTGTGTTCTACATTCACTGGGTTGAGGTCACCGACTGCAGGAAGGCGCCCGTGCTGGCACGGACAGCTCGGCCGCCTCTGCTGGGCTTCCTTCCTCTCTGAAGAAGCTGCGCCCTCTGGGTGGGACAGCTCCGATCATGCGTGCTCATGGGCATCTTGAGGTGGGCGAGCACGGGGTGTGGGGTGCGGGCATTGGTGTGGATTGAGGGGGGCCAGGCTCCACCCAAAGGCCACCGGTGGGGACGAGGGGCAGGCTGCTCCCGCTCTGTCCGCCGCTGGGTCTTACTCCGCTCCTCCGCCTTTTCCAAGAGGCTCTGGCGGCTCCCGTCAGCTCATCCATCACCAGGTGACAGATGAGAATTCTTTTTATCCCACAATTAAATTTAATCTGATGCCGGACTCGTTCTGTGATGGCCTCATCTGCCCAGCAGTGCCACACCTGAGAGCCTTGTCACGATGATGCTTCGTGCCAAGACACTGCGGCCCGGATGAGTGACAGGGCTGCCGCCGCTGCTGGGGAGGGCGGAGGAGCAGGGAGGACGAGCGTGGCGTTAGGCAGAGGCCTGGCTTCCCGGCCGTCCTGGGAGGGAGACGCCCAGGAGACTCCTGTCTCCACTCTGCTGGGAAAGTGGAGGCGGCTTACGGGGTAGAGCACCAGACAATCAGGAGAGGGAGGCCCCAGGTTTGTGCCCCGCGTGGATTTGTTCTCACCTACCATCCAGTCCACACCGGAAGCGGAAATAGGAGGATGGGGGCTCGGGCCCGCCGGTAACTCCACGTACCCCCTAAGGCACGGGACGTGGTCCTCACAGGTGCCTGGCTGGCTGGTCAGCCCGCTCGGCACTGAAGGAAGCACCTGAGTGCCACCCTAGGGAATGGTGGCTTTCCACAGAAAATGGGCCAGCGGCCCTGAGAAGAGGCCGTGGCGGCCAGGGCAGGGGCGCCCCAGGGAGAGCCCCATCAGCGCAGACTTCAGGCATGGTGGACAGTGGGGTGCCTGGGTCTGACCTTGTAAGAGAACCAGGCTGAGATCCTGGCCACGTTGTGGGCCTCTCCCCCTCCCCCCGCCGGTTTCCTGACCTCATTCAGGCCCCGCATCCCTGCGCGTTCACTGCCTCCCTGCAGGCGGTGGGATGTTGAGCGTTCTTTCCTTGCTGTGTCTGTGACTTGTCTTCTCTCAGAAGCATCCCAGACATTTCTGTCCCCCGCCCTCGACGGTGGAGGCCACTGTGTGAGGCCCCATCCCGATGCCCGGTGGCTTTCTGGTCACGCCTGGTCCAAAGGACGCTTGCATTCGTGAGCGCTGTCAATCCCAGACGCTCACCTCCCAGCCAGGCCTACAGGCCAGAGCCTTCACAGCCACCATCACGAGCCGTCCTCCTCATGTCCCCAGCACAGAGAGGATTGGGCCGGGCTCTGTGCTGGCCGCACGCCTGGGGAGGAGAAGCCTGGACACCTGGTGTCCTCGCTGCCCACAGGGTTAGGAGGCAGGTAAGGAAAAGTCAAAGCTTAATTCCCTCCCTTCCTCCCCCCCACCACCAGTACTACCGGGGTCTGAACTCAGGGCCTGAGGTTTGTGGGGCCCAGAGCCTGGGCCGTGTTCAGCCCAGGGCCAAAGCACAGAATAGGATCTACCAAGGGTAAGGCACTGAGTTCACACCTCACTACCAAAGCGGGTGGGGTCGAGGGGAGGGAGGGAGACTTCTTCAGATGAAAGGAAGTCTGAAGTGTGACCAGAAGGAACATTTACAGTGAAACCCATGTGTGAGCCACAGAGCGGGGTGAGAAGGGGCTGGCGCTGCCCTACGCTGCCCTATGCTGGACGCCGGCCTCTGACCCACAGGCCTGCTGGTCCAGCTCTTCCATCCCACGCTGCAGCGTTGAACGCCATCTAGTGTCCAAACAGACTCAGACGCAGACAGCGCCAGGCTGGGGAGCCTGGATGTCTCCGGCCAAGGTGACAGGGACTAAGTCAGGGGTGCTGGTGGCTCCAGCCCGGTCCCACCCTCAGAAGAACTGTGTGGAGGCCGTGATGGAGAACGGGTTGCAAAATGCACCAACGTGTCAGGGGAACCCGGGAACGGAGCCAGGCGTAGCTACGCCTGCGTCAGGAGCCCTTCTCCACCAGGGCAACGCTGAGTGTGGGCCCGCCTGCCTGCCTGCCGTCCTGGCTACGCAAGAAGCATACCCGGGAGGATTGAAGTCCAGGAGTAAATTTGGGGTCCTCTGCTGAAGATGACAAAAGCACAGGTGGTAGAGTGCCTGCCCGGCAGGCGTGAGGCTTCAAACCCCAGTTCCAGCAGAAGGGGGCCGAGCCTGGGGGCTGAGGAAAAGGAAGACAGACTTGAGGCGACAGGGGACAGCCAAATGGGAGGCCAGGTTCTCTGCTGTGGCAGTGAGAGACTGGAGGGCTGCACGGGGCAGAGCAGAGGCACACAAGAAATGAAGATGGGGCCGGGAGTTTGACCTAGTGGTAGAGCGCTCGCCTAGCATGCTTGAAGAACTGGGTTCGAGTCCTCGGTACCACATACGTAGAAAAAAGCCAGAAGTGGTGCTGAGGCTCAAGTGGTAGAGCTCCAACCTTGAGAAAGCCCATTGACAGTGCTCAGGCCCTGAGTTCAAGGCCCAAGACTGGCAAAAAACATAATCATAGAGATGGGCCTGCAAGGGCCCGAGGATCCTGAACCCCAGAAATCTTCACGTGACACTAGGAAGCGTGGACAGATGGCCGCCAAGCACTGTTGACCTCCGACAGCAGCACCCTGGTCAAGGAGGCATGGAGACCTGAGCCGAGCAGAGCATTGGGGAGACGGGGACCCCCAGACCCAGCCCAGAGTTCACCGCCGCAGCCGCTGCCGCAGTGGAAAGGCCGACTCCACGCCCGACGGGAAAACCCGGTGACCGCCAGGCAATGCTGAGAAAGAGAAACGGAAGGGAAGACTCAACCTGACCACAAAGCTGGGACTGAAAATCAAGATGGCGCGGCCCAGGCAGCATCAAGGGGTCAGAGCCCCCACGCACCGCCTGCCCGCTGATCTGGACAAGGTCCCCTGCCCAGGGGCCGGCACGCTGGTCAGCCAGGATGAAGTGGCACCGTTCCTGGCGCCCATGGACGGGGCACGGATCAAAGACCTCAACAGGAGGTGTGCAGAGGTAAGGGCGGGGGCGGGGGGGAGCTCTGTGGCCTTGACTTTGGCAATGGCTCCCAAAACAGAGCATCAAAAGTGCACACAGCCAGAGGAGAAAACAGATAAATCGGACTTGATCAAAATAAAAGCCTTTTGTCCTTCAAAGGACACGATTGAAAAAGTTAAAAAAAAACAAAACCAGAATGGAAGAAAACATTTGTCAAGCTGGTGAAAGTTCTCGCATCCAGAATAGCCACATAGTTCTTACCACTTAACAATAAGGAAGCAACCCTGTGTATTCTCATTGCAACTGTTCAAGACAGACACTTTCCCAAAGAAGGTGAAAATGACCCGAGTCACCTGACCCGAGCCTGACACGCCACACCTGGGATCCTGCACGACGGGTGGACGATGCGCGTGCACACGGCATGCCGAGCCCGTGGCGCCCTGCTCGTGGACGGACACGCCTTCGGCCTGGCTCCTGAGGTCCGGCCCCCTCCCGGGCTGGGAGCACATGCGTGTGTCCGGATCCTGGCTCTGGGATGCAGCCCTCCAGCCTGACTTTGGGAGGGCGCTCGCCTCCCACTGACAGCCGGCAAGTTTGGATAGTTTCATTTGAATTTAAATGTACTAGGAGTTGTTTTTGGTGTGTGTGTGTGTGTGTGTGTGTGTGTGTGTGTGTGTACTGAGGTTTGAACTCAGGGTCTCACTCTCACTTGGCTTTCATGCTGAGATCTGGTACTCCACCACTTGAACCATGCCTCCAGTCATCCCGCGTTTTGCTGGTTAATCAGAGTCGGTGTCTTGAGGTCTGCGTAGCTGAGGTGACCGGTGTGAGGCCAGGTGCCGGTTCTCGCCCAGCTCCTCTCCAGGCAGGCCGAACAGACCTGGACTTCTGAGACGTGCAAAACACCGGGAAGGGGACCGGGCAGGGTGGGCCAGGGTGAGCGGGGGCAGGTGAGCAGGGCCGGGGCCAGGGCTGGCCGGTGCAGGCAGTGCTGGCTTGGGGTCCTCAGACCAGTCCCATGGGTTGTGTGCTGAGTACTGGGGTGGGGCTGGAGGCTGTGGCTGTGAGCGCAGAGCGGGGAGAGTCAAGGCGGGACCAGTGCACACACCTGCCTCCTCCCCTCACCCTCTCCTCCCTCTTCCCCCCTCCTCCCCCCCAGCTGGCCCGCTATACCAAGGAGGGGCTGCTGCACCTGGGTGCCCTAGGGACCACCACACTCCTGCCTGACACCCGCTGCCTGGTGGACAGCGCCAAGAGCCGCCTGCCCCAGCTCCTGGACTGCGACAAGGTCAAGAGCAGCCTGCACAAGCGCTGGGCCTTCATCCAGGTGGGCACGGGGCGGAAGGGGGAGGGGGCGGAGGGGGGAGGGAGGAGGGGGCGAGGGGGGAGGGCAGAGCCCTTGGGGGCCGCTGGCTGGCTCCAGGTTAAGGCGTCTCCCCTCGGCCTCCCTTCCCCCAGAACGGAGCCATTATGAACAAAGGCACGGGGCGCTGTCTGGAGGTGGAGAACCGGGGCCTGGCCGGCCTGGACCTCATCCTGAGGCCCTGCACGGGGCAGCGATGGACGATTAAGAATTACATCAAGTAGCAGGGTGGGCCTGGACCCAGCACCCGCCTCAGGACACGGCAGCCTCAGGACACGGCGGCCTCAGGAACGCGGGCGCCCGGGGACCCCAGCTGAAGACGTGAAGCCCCCTGGGTCTCCCGGCTGTCCCGAGGCTGGTGAACCCAGGAAAGCACCCCAACCCCTCCCAGGGCGCCCCAGACCTCGGGGAGCCCCCACGTCCACGTCCTCCCCACCCTGGTGCCAGGGTCCAGGCTGACAGAGCCCGCCTCCTCATCGTCTTCAGCAGCTGAAGCTTCCACCTCGCCCGGCCTCAGAGACACGGGGCCGCACCCCTGCTCAGGAGAGAGTGGACCCCTCCTCAGGAGAGAGCGGACCCCACCGCGTTCCTCTGAGGACCAGGAGGGGCCGCGCTGCGCCCCGCCCCCCACACCAGGCCGCTCCACACAGGCCCCGGGAGCCGGAGCCGCTGACCACGGCTGGCCAGGGCCGGGGTGGAGGGGGGACCTGGCTCCTGGCACCTTGGAGGAGCTGAAGGGCGGCGGTGACGACGCCCCACGCTGGCCTCACTCCGGCTCCGCCGTCTGTGGGGCAGCCGGGCTGTGGCCCTTCTCCTTCCAAGTGACCTCTGGCTGGGGTCCACCTGTAAATCAGAGTTAATATATGAACGTGTGTGCAGGATGGGGCGGGTGTGTGTATGTGAGTGCGTGCGTGTGTGTGTGTGTGTGTGTGTGTGCGTGTGTGTGCGTGTGTCAGGGCATCACAGCTCTGTGGCCCAGGGCTTGCCGCTTTGCTTACCTGGGTGGGGGCAGGCTCCCGTCCCTGGCCACAGCCTGGCCTGGGGTGGCCCGCCTCTGCCAGCCTGTCCCCACTGCTGTCCCTGGCCACCCGCCCAGGCCCAGTCACTGCCCGGGTCTCTCCTGCTCTTCTCTTGGTGATCCATTGCCCTGCCCCCATCTTGAAATAAACACATCAGCGCTTCCCAGAGGCCTCGCTGTCGTCTCCACCCTGCCAGCCGCCACCTGTACTGGGGCGGGCAGGGCTTTGCCCCCTGGGCCTTGGCTTGTGGTCTGAAGCAGGGCCCTGGGCCCAGTGCTGGCCGGGCAGCAGCCCCCACTTCCTGGCTGGCCCAGGTGAGAAGGCCCGCGGTGCCATGAAGCTTCTGTATCCGGGAGGCTGGCCAGTGGAGGCTCCCTGCATGCTGGGCAGGGCACCACGCGGCTGTGGGGTGCCGCTCGGGACTGGGGACCCCTCCCCCCAACACTGGGTGCTGGTCAGGCTGTGGGCAGCCCTCCCGCTGGCCGGGTCATCACGCTGCTGGGTCTCCTCCCTGGAGGTTGGGGCCAGTGATTGGTCAGCCCCTCCCCCATGGTGGGGGTGGGGAGACGGAGGCCTGGGATGGAGGAGGGGGGCGGGCGAGCCTTGGCTTCAGTGGGAGAGATGGAAAAGCCCCCAGGCACTGGAGCTGCGCCCTAACGCTTGACATCGTGTGAGAAGCGGCGCTGGCCCCGGCCTCCCGGGCACCGTGGGCACCGAGGGTGTGCAGGGTGGGGCCGGGAGCCCTCTGTGCCATCTCCCCGGTCTCCCGGCCACACCACTCTGCTGCCCATTCTCCACCTTAGTCCACATTGAGCGGGAGGTCTTCTGCCCGTCCACGCCATCCAGCCCTGAAGTTCTCAACGCCTTTCCTTAAGGCTCCACTTCTAAGAACTCGGGGTTGTGGGGGGGCAGGGGCCATGCCTGCCTCCCCTGCAGCAGGGGTGTGGGTGGGGAGGTTTGCTCCTCATTCATTCATTCACTCATTCACTCCTTCACACAAATCGCTCGCCACTGTGTGTGGCCACAGGATGGAGGGTGGCACAGCTTTGTGAGCTAGGGCACGGGGGCATCAGACGTGGTGCGAGGCATGTGATGGGAGTGCGGGGATTGACAGGCCGGCACACATCAGGGTCACCTGCAGACCACGACAGGGTTGGCAATGTCCGTGGATTTTCCTGCAGCCGGGAGATGAGGCCACGCGCGTGGCCCACCACACCCACCTGACAGCTCATGCTTTAATTTGCTGGAAAATAAAATGGACCCGTGTTGGGGGGGATGGGAAGACATTCTTTAATATCTAATCACAAAACCAAAATCGAATGAGTATTGTGAGAAAGTCCCGTGGGCTATGCAGCCCGGAGGAGATGCTCCCATCTACACTCGGCTGTGTCTGGGTCCCGCACGGCAGCGTGGCGGGCAGCGAGGCCGGGCCTGGCAGGACTCTTCCGTGGACTAGTGACCAGCCACGGCCTCGCCATGGCCTGATGCCCCAGAACCAGCCACACAGGAGCTGGAACGGGATGCCGACAGGTCTCCCCTCTGCAGCTCCTGGGCTAGAATGCAAGCTGACCAGCACCCGTGCAGGTTTTTAGGTTTCTCCATGGGGAGGCCCTGGGATGCCGGGTGTTTCAGGTGGGTGCTGTTGCTTTTTCACACGGGAGGGGATGCAGGCCCCTCACACAAGTGCCCTTGGGTGGTGGCAGTGTGGAGAGCAGGAGAAGAGCGGGACGCTGGAGAATGCACACCAACGTGGTTTTAGCCAGGCCAGCGTCACAATCAGAAGCACAGAGCCCGGGCCTCCTCACAGCCTGGTGGGTGTTCTGGGTAACAACAGTTTCCCCAATGCCACTAACAGTCATTCCAGACACTACAGCTGGCTTGGGTCCTGCAGGGAGGGACAGCAGACTCCCAGCTCCAGCTCCTCCATGGCTAGAATGCCTCTGGTGGCCATAATCTGGCTGAAACCTCTCCACCATCCCTGTGGCAAGACGTGGATGAGAGCTGTGTGGGTGCACAGAGTGGGAGACCAGAATGGAAGTCCCTGCTGTGGAGTTCTGGTGTGGGGTTCTGGTGTGGGGTTCTGGTGTGGAGTTCTGGAGTGGAGTTCTGGTGTGGAGTTCTGGAGTGGAGTTCTGGTGTGGAGTTCTGGTGTGGGGTTCTGGTGTTGGGTTCTGGTGTGGGGTTCTGGTGTGGGGTTCTGGTGTGAAGTTCTGGTGTTGGGTTCTGGTGTGGAGTTCTGGTGTTGGGTTCTGGTGTGGAGTTCTGGTGTGGAGTTGTGGTGTAGGGTTCTGGTGTGGGGTTCTGGTGTGGGGTTCTGGTGTGGAGTTCTGGAGTGGAGTTCTGGTGTGGAGTTCTGGTGTGGAGTTGTGGTGTGGGGTTCTGGTGTGGGGTTCTGGTGTGGAGTTGTGGTGTGGCGATCTGGTATGGGGTTCTGGTGTGGAGTTCTGGTGTGGAGTTGTGGTGTGGGGTTCTGGTGTGGAGTTCTGGTGTGGAGTTGTGGTGTGGGGTTCTGGTGTGGGGTTCTGGTGTGGGGTTCTGGTGTGGAGTTCTGGTGTGGGGTTCTGGTGTGGGGTTCTGGTGTGGAGTTCTGGTGTGGAGTTGTGGTGTGGGGTTCTGGTGTGGAGTTCTGGTGTGGGGTTCTGGTGTGGGGTTCTGGTGTGGGGTTCTGGTGTGGGGTTCTGGTGTGGAGTTCTGGAGTGGAGTTCTGGTGTGGAGTTCTGGTGTGGAATTCTGGTGTGGGGTTCTGGTGTGGAGTTCTGGTGTGGAGTTGTGGTGTGGCGTTCTGGTGTGGGGTTCTGGTGTGGGGTTCTGGTGTGGAGTGCTGGTGTGGGGTTCTGGTGTTGGGTTCTGGTGTTGAGTTCTGGTGTGGGGTTCTGGTGTGGGGTTCTGGTGTGGAGTTCTGGTGTGGAGTTCTAGTGTGGAGTTCTCCTGTGGGGTTCTAGTGTGTGGTTCTGGTGTGGAGTTCTGGTGTGGGGTTCTGGTGTGGGGTTCTGGTGTGGGGTTCTGGTGTGGCGTTCTGGTGTGGGGTTCTGGTGTGGGGTTCTGGTGTGGGGTTCTGGTGTGGGGTTCTGGTGTGGGGTTCTGGTGTGGAGTTGTGGTGTGGGGTTCTGGTGTGGGGTTCTGGTGTGGGGTTCTGGTGTGGGGTTCTGGTGTGGAGTTGTGGTGTGGAGTTGTGGTGTGGGGTTCTCGTGTGGGGTTCTGGTGTGGAGTTCTGGTGTGGGGTTCTGGTGTGGAGTTCTTCAGTGGAGTTCTCCTGTGGGGTTCTGATGTGTGGTTCTGGTGTGGAGTTCTGGTGTGGAGTTCTCCTGTGGGGTTCTGGTGTGTGGTTCTGGTGTGTAGTTCTCCTGTGGGGTTCTGGTGTGGAGTTCTAGTGTGGAATTTTCCTGTGGGGTTCTGGTGTGGGGTTCTGGTGTGGGGTTCTGTTGTGGAGTTCTCCTGTGGGGTTCTGGTGTGGGGTTCTGGTGTGGAGTTCTGGTGTGGAGTTCTCCTGTGGGGTTCTGGTGTGCGGTTCTGCTGTGGGGTTCTGGAGTGGAGTTCTGGTGTGGGGTTCTGGTGTGGGGTTCTGGTGTAGGGTTCTGGTGTGGGGTTCTGGTGTGGAGTTCTGCTGTGGAGTTCACCTGTGGGGTTCTGCTGTGTGGTTCTGGTGTGGGGTTCTGGTGTGGGGTTCTGGTGTGGGGTTCTGGTGTGGCGTTCTGGTGTGGGGTTTTGGTGTGGGGTTCTGGTGTGGGGTTCTGGTGTGGAGTTGTGGTGTGGAGTTGTGATGTGGGGTTCTGGTGTGGAGTTCTGGTGTGGGGTTCTGGTGTGGGGTTCTGGTGTGGGGTTCTGGTGTGGAGTTCTCCTGTGAGTTCTGGTGTGGGGTTCTGCTGTGGAGTTCTGATGTGGGGTTCTGGTGTGGCGTTCTGGTGTGGAGTTCTGATGTAGGGTTCTGGTGTGGGGTTCTGGTGTGGGGTGCTGGTGTGGAGTTCTCCTGTGGGGTTCTGCAGTGGGGTTCTGCTGTGGGGTTCTGCTATGGGGTTCTGGTGTGGGGTCTGGTTTGGGGTTCTGGTGTGGAGTTCTGGTGTGGACTTCTGGTGTGGGGTTCTGGTGTGGAGTTGTGGTGTGGAGTTCTGGTGTGGGGTTCTGGGGTGGGGTCTGGTGTGGGGTTCTGGTGTGGAGTTCTGGTGTGGAGTTGTGGTGTGGAGTTGTGGTGTGGGGTTCTGGTGTGGGGTTCTGGTGTGGGGTTCTGGTGTGGGGTTCTGGTGTGGAGTTGTGGTGTGGAGTTGTGGTGTGGGGTTCTCGTGTGGAGTTCTGGTGTGGGGTTCTGGTGTGGAGTTCTACAGTGGAGTTCTCCTGTGGGGTTCTGATGTGTGGTTCTGGTGTGGAGTTCTGGTGTGGAGTTCTCCTGTGGGGTTCTGGTGTGTGGTTCTGGTGTGTAGTTCTCCTGTGGGGTTCTGGTGTGGAGTTCTGGTGTGGAATTCTCCTGTGGGGTTCTGGTGTGGGGTTCTGGTGTGGGGTTCTGTTGTGGAGTTCTCCTGTGGGGTCCTGGTGTGGGGTTCTGGTGTGGAGTTCTGGTGTGGAGTTCTCCTGTGGGGTTCTGGTGTGCGGTTCTGCTGTGGGGTTCTGGTGTGGAGTTCTGGTGTGGGGTTCTGGTGTGGGGTTCTGGTGTAGGGTTCTGGTGTGGGGTTCTGGTGTGGAGTTCTGCTGTGGAGTTCACCTGTGGGGTTCTGCTGTGTGGTTCTGGTGTGGGGTTCTGGTGTGGGGTTCTGGTGTGGGGTTCTGGTGTGGGGTTCTGGTGTGGGGTTTTGGTGTGGGGTTCTGGTGTGGGGTTCTGGTGTGGAGTTGTGGTGTGGAGTTGTGATGTGGGGTTCTGGTGTGGAGTTCTGGTGTGGGGTTCTGGTGTGGGGTTCTGGTGTGGAGTTCTGGTGTGGAGTTCTCCTGTGAGTTCTGGTGTGGGGTTCTGCTGTGGAGTTCTGATGTGGGGTTCTGGTGTGGCGTTCTGGTGTGGAGTTCTGATGTAGAGTTCTGGTGTGGGGTTCTGGTGTGGGGTGCTGGTGTGGAGTTCTCCTGTGGGGTTCTGTAGTGGGGTTCTGCTGTAGGGTTCTGCTGTGGGGTTCTGGTGTGGGGTCTGGTGTGGGGTTCTGGTGTGCAGTTCTGGTGTGGACTTCTGGTGTGGGGTTCTGGTGTGGAGTTGTGGTGTGGAGTTCTGGTGTGGGGTTCTGGGGTGGGGTCTGGTGTGGGGTTCTGGTGCGGAGTTCTGGTGTGGAGTTCTGCTGTGGAGTTCTGGTGTGGAGTTCTGGTGTGGGGTTCTGGTGTGGGGTTCTGGTGTGGAGTTCTGGTGTTGGGTTCTGGTGCGGAGTTCTGGTGTGGGGTTCTGGTGTGGGGTTCTGGTGTGGGGTTCTGGTGTTGGGTTCTGGTGCGGAGTTCTGGTGTGAAGTTCTGGTGTTGAGTTCTGGTGTGAAGTTCTGGTGTGGAGTTCTAGTGTGGAGTTCTGGTTTGGGGTTCTGGTGTGGAGTTCTGGTGTGGAGTTCTGGTGTGAAGTTCTGGTGTGGAGTTCTGGTGTGAAGTTCTGGTGTGGAGTTCTGGTGTGGAGTTCTGGTGTGGGGTTCTGGTTTGGGGTTCTGGTGTGAAGTTCTGGTGTGGAGTTCTGGTGTGAAGTTCTGGTGTGGAGTTCTGGTGTGGGGTTCTGGTGTGGGGTTCTGGTGTGAGGTTCTGGTGTGGAGTTCTGGTTTGGGGTTCTGGTGTGGGGTTCTGGTGTGGAGTTCTGGTGTGAAGTTCTGGTGTGGAGTTCTGGTGTGAAGTTCTGGTGTGGAGTTCTGGTGTGGAGTTCTGGTGTGAAGTTCTGGTGTGGAGTTCTGGTTTGGGGTTCTGGTGTGGGGTTCTGGTGTGGAGTTCTGGTGTGGAGTTCTGGTGTGAAGTTCTGGTGTGGAGTTCTGGTTTGGGGTTCTGGTGTGGGGTTCTGGTGTGAAGTTCTGGTGTGGAGTTCTGGTGTGGGGTTCTGGTGTGGGGTTCTGGTGTGGGGTTCTGGTGTGGAGTTCTGGTGTGGAGTTCTGGTGTGAAGTTCTGGTGTGGAGTTCTGGTTTGGGGTTCTGGTGTGGGGTTCTGGTGTGAGGTTCTGGTGTGGAGTTCTGGTTTGGAATTCTGGTGTGAGGTTCTGGTGTGGAGTTCTGGTGTGAAGTTCTGGTGTGGAGTTCTGGTGTGGGGTTCTGGTGTGGGGTTCTGGTGTGAGGTTCTGGTGTGGAGTTCTGGTGTGGGGTTCTGGTGTGGGGTTCTGGTGTGGAGTTCTGGTGTGAAGTTCTGGTGTGGAGTTCTGGTGTGAAGTTCTGGTGTGGAGTTCTGGTGTGGGGTTCTGGTGTGGGGTTCTGGTGTGGGGTTCTGGTGTGGAGTTCTGGTGTGAAGTTCTGGTGTGGAGTTCTGGTTTGGGGTTCTGGTGTGGGGTTCTGGTGTGAAGTTCTGGTGTGGGGTTCTGGTGTGGGGTTCTGGTGTGGGGTTCTGGTGTGGAGTTCTGGTGTGAAGTTCTGGTGTGGAGTTCTGGTTTGGGGTTCTGGTGTGGGGTTCTGGTGTGGAGTTCTGGTGTGGAGTTCTGGTGTGGAGTTCTGGTGTGGGGTTCTGGTGTGAAGTTCTGGTGTGGAGTTCTGGTTTGGGGTTCTGGTGTGGGGTTCTGGTGTGGAGTTCTGGTGTGAAGTTCTGGTGTGGAGTTCTGGTGTGAAGTTCTGGCGTGGAGTTCTGGTGTGGGGTTCTGGTGTGAAGTTCTGGTGTGGAGTTCTGGTTTGGTGTTCTGGTGTGGGGTTCTGGTGTGGAGTTCTGGTGTGAAGTTCTGGTGTGGGGTTCTGGTGTGGGATTCTGGTGTGAAGTTCTGGTGTGGAGTTCTGGTGTGAAGTTCTGGTGTGGAGTTCTGGTTTGGGGTTCTGGTGTGAAGTTCTGGTGTGGAGTTCTGGTGTGGGGGTCTGGTGTGGGGTTCTGGTGTGGAGTTCTGGTGTGGGGTTCTGGTGTGGAGTTCTGGTGTGGGGTTCTGGTGTGAAGTTCTGGTGTGGAGTTCTGGTTTGGGGTTCTGGTGTGAAGTTCTGGTGTGGAGTTCTGGTTTGGGGTTCTGGTGTGGGGTTCTGGTGTGGAGTTCTGGTGTTGGGTTCTGGTGTGAAGTTCTGGTGTGGAGTTCTGGTTTGGGGTTCTGGTGTGGGGTTCTGGTGTGGAGTTCTGGTGTGGAGTTCTGGTGTGGAGTTCTGGTGTGGGGTTCTGGTGTGAAGTTCTGGTGTGGAGTTCTGGTTTGGGGTTCTGGTGTGGGGTTCTGGTGTGGAGTTCTGGTGTGAAGTTCTGGTGTGGAGTTCTGGTTTGGTGTTCTGGTGTGGGGTTCTGGTGTGGAGTTCTGGTGTTAAGTTCTGGTGTGGGGTTCTGGTGTGGGATTCTGGTGTGAAGTTCTGGTGTGGAGTTCTGGTGTGAAGTTCTGGTGTGGAGTTCTGGTTTGGGGTTCTGGTGTGAAGTTCTGGTGTGGAGTTCTGGTGTGGGGTTCTGGTGTGGGGTTCTGGTGTGGAGTTCTGGTGTGGGGTTCTGGTGTGAAGTTCTGGTGTGGAGTTCTGGTTTGGGGTTCTGGTGTGGGGTTCTGCTGTGGAGTTCTGGTGTGAAGTTCTGGTGTGGAGTTCTGGTGTGAAGTTCTGGTGTGGAGTTCTGGTGTGGAGTCCTGGTTTGGGGTTCTGGTGTGTGGTTCTGGTGTGGGGGTCTGGTGTGGGGTTCTGGTTTGGGGTTCTGGTGTGGAGTTCTGCTGTAGAGTTCTGGTGTGGAGTTCTGGTGTGAAGTTGTGGTGTAGAGTTCTGGTGTGAAGTTCTGGTGTGGAGTTCTGGTGTGAAGTTCTGGTGTGGGGTTCTGGTGTGGGGTTCTGGTGTGAAGTTCTGGTGTGGAGTTCTGGTGTGGGGTTCTGGTGTGGGGTTCTGGTGTGGAGTTCTGGTGTTGGGTTCTGCTGTGGGGTTCTGGTGTGGAGTTCTGGTGTGGAGTTCTGGTGTGGGGTTCTGGTGTGGGGTCTGGTGTGGAGTTCTGCTGTGGAGTTCTGCTGTGGAGTTCTGCTGTGGAGTTCTGGTGTGGGGTTCTGGTGTGGGGTTCTGGTGTGGAGTTCTGGTGTGGAGTTCTGGTGTTGGGTTCTGGTGCGGAGTTCTGGTGTGGAGTTCTGGTGTGAAGTTCTGGTTTGGAGTTCTGGTGTGGAGTTCTGGTTTGGGGTTCTGGTGTGGAGTTCTGGTGTGAAGTTCTGGTGTGGAGTTCTGGTGTGAAGTTCTGGTGTGGAGTTCTGGTGTGGGGTTCTGGTGTGGGGTTCTGGTGTGGAGTTCTGGTGTTGGGTTCTGGTGTGGGTTTCTGGTGTGGAGTTCTGGTGTGGAGTTCTGGTGTGGAGTTCTGGTGGGGAGTTCTGGTGTGAAGTTCTGGTGTGGAGTTCTGGTGTGAAGTTCTGGTGTGGAGTTCTGGTGTGGAGTTCTGTTTTGGGGTTCTGGTATGGAGTTCTGGTGTGGAGTTCTGGTGTGAAGTTCTGGTGTGGAGTTCTGGTGTGAAGTTCTGGTGTGGAGTTCTGGTTTGGGGTTCTGGTGTGGGGTTCTGGTGTGGGGTTCTGGTTTGGGGTTCTGGTGTGGAGTTCTGCTGTGGTGTTCTGGTGTGGAGTCCTGGTGTGAAGTTCTGGTGTGGAGTTCTGGTGTGGGGTTCTGGTGTGGGGTTCTGGTGCGAGGTTCTGGTGTGGAGTTCTGGTTTGGGGTTCTGGTGTGTGGTTCTGGTGTGGGGGTCTGGTGTGGGGTTCTGGTTTGGGGTTCTGGTGTGGAGTTCTGCTGTGGAGTTCTGGTGTGGAGTTCTGGTGTGAAGTTCTGGTGTGGAGTTCTGGTGTGGAGTTCTGGTGTGAAGTTCTGGTGTGGGGTTCTGGTGTGGAGTTCTGGTGTGGGGTTCTGGTGTGGGGTTCTGGTGTGGAGTTCTGGTGTTGGGTTCTGGTGTGGGGTTCTGGTGTGGAGTTGTGGTGTGGGGTTCTGGTGTGGCATTCTGGTGTGGAGTTCTGGTGTGGGGTTCTGGTGTGGAGTTCTGGTGTGGGGTTCTGGTGTGGGGTTCTGGTGTGGAGTTCTGGTGTGGACTTCTGGTGTGGGGTTCTGGTGTGGAGTTGTGGTGTGGAGTTCTGGTGTGGGGTTCTGGTGTGGGGTCTGGTGTGGGGTTCTGGTGTGGAGTTCTGGTGTGGAGTTCTGCTGTGGAGTTCTGGTGTGGAGTTCTGCTGTGGAGTTCTGGTGTGGGGTTCTGGTGTGGGGTTCTGGTGTGGAGTTCTGGTGTTGGGTTCTGGTGTGGGGTTCTGGTGTGGAGTTGTGGTGTGGAGTTCTGGTGTGGGGTTCTGGTGTGGGGTCTGGTGTGGGGTTCTGGTGTGGAGTTCTGGTGTGGAGTTCTCCTGTGGAGTTCTGGTGTGGAGTTCTGCTGTGGAGTTCTGGTGTGGGGTTCTGGTGTGGGGTTCTGGTGTGGCATTCTGGTGTGGGGTTCTGGTTTGGGGTTCTGGTGTGGAGTTCTGCTGTGGAGTTCTGGTGTGGAGTTCTGGTGTGAAGTTCTGGTGTGGAGTTCTGGTGTGGAGTTCTGGTGTGAAGTTCTGGTGTGGGGTTCTGGTGTGGAGTTCTGGTGTGGGGTTCTGGTGTGGAGTTCTGGTGTGGGGTTCTGGTGTGGGGTTCTGGTGTGGAGTTCTGGTGTTGGGTTCTGGTGTGGGGTTCTGGTGTGGAGTTGTGGTGTGGGGTTCTGGTGTGGCATTCTGGTGTGGAGTTCTGGTGTGGGGTTCTGGTGTGGAGTTCTGGTGTGGGGTTCTGGTGTGGGGTTCTGGTGTGGAGTTCTGGTGTGGACTTCTGGTGTGGGGTTCTGGTGTGGAGTTGTGGTGTGGAGTTCTGGTGTGGGGTTCTGGTGTGGGGTCTGGTGTGGGGTTCTGGTGTGGAGTTCTGGTGTGGAGTTCTGCTGTGGAGTTCTGGTGTGGAGTTCTGCTGTGGAGTTCTGGTGTGGGGTTCTGGTGTGGGGTTCTGGTGTGGAGTTCTGGTGTTGGGTTCTGGTGTGGGGTTCTGGTGTGGAGTTGTGGTGTGGAGTTCTGGTGTTGGGTTCTGGTGCGGAGTTCTGGTGTGAAGTTCTGGTGTGGAGTTCTGGTGTGGAGTTCTGGTTTGGGGTTCTGGTGTGGAGTTCTGGTGTGGAGTTGTGGTGTGGAGTTCTGGTGTGGAGTTCTGGTGTGACGTTCTGGTGTGGGGTTCTGGTGTGGAGTTCTGGTGTGGGGTTCTGTTTGGGGTCCTGGTGTGGGGTTCTGGTGTGGAGTTCTGCTGTGGAGTTCTGGTGTGGAGTTCTGGTGTGGGGTTCTGGTGTGGGGTTCTGGTGTGGGGTTCTGGTGTGGAGTTCTGGTGTGGGGTTCTGGTGTGGAATTCTGGTGTGGAGTTGTGGTGTGGAGTTGTGGTGTGGGGTTCTGGTGTGGGGTTCTGGTGTGGGGTTCTGGTGTGGGGTTCTGGTGTGGAGTTGTGGTGTGGAGTTGTGGTGTGGGGTTCTGGTGTGGGGTTCTGGTGTGGAGTTCTGGTGTGGGGTTCTGGTGTGGAGTTCTGCAGTGGAGTTATCCTGTGGGGTTCTGATGTGTGGTTCTGGTGTGGAGTTCTGGTGTGGAGTTCTCCTGTGGGGTTCTGGTGTGTGGTTCTGGTGTGTAGTTCTCCTGTGGGGTTCTGGTGTGGAGTTCTGGTGTGGAATTCTCCTGTGGGGTTCTGGTGTGGGGTTCTGGTGTGGGGTTCTGTTGTGGAGTTCTCCTGTGGGGTTCTGGTGTGGGGTTCTGGTGTGGAGTTCTGGTGTGGAGTTCTCCTGTGGGGTTCTGGTGTGCGGTTCTGCTGTGGGGTTCTGGTGTGGAGTGCTGGTGTGGGGTTCTGGTGTGGGGTTCTGGTGTAGGGTTCTGGTGTGGGGTTCTGGTGTGGAGTTCTGCTGTGGAGTTCACCTGTGGGGTTCTGCTGTGTGGTTCTGGTGTGGGGTTCTGGTGTGGGGTTCTGGTGTGGGGTTCTGGTGTGGCGTTCTGGTGTGGGGTTTTGGTGTGGGGTTCTGGTGTGGGGTTCTGGTGTGGAGTTGTGGTGTGGAGTTGTGATGTGGGGTTCTGGTGTGGAGTTCTGGTGTGGGGTTCTGGTGTGGGGTTCTGGTGTGGGGTTCTGGTGTGGAGTTCTCCTGTGAGTTCTGGTGTGGGGTTCTGCTGTGGAGTTCTGATGTGGGGTTCTGGTGTGGCGTTCTGGTGTGGAGTTCTGATGTAGGGTTCTGGTGTGGGGTTCTGGTGTGGGGTGCTGGTGTGGAGTTCTCCTGTGGGGTTCTGCAGTGGGGTTCTGCTGTGGGGTTCTGCTGTGGGGTTCTGGTGTGGGGTCTGGTTTGGGGTTCTGGTGTGGAGTTCTGGTGTGGACTTCTGGTGTGGGGTTCTGGTGTGGAGTTGTGGTGTGGAGTTCTGGTGTGGGGTTCTGGTGTGGGGTCTGGTGTGGGGTTCTGGTGTGGAGTTCTGGTGTGGAGTTGTGGTGTGGAGTTGTGGTGTGGGGTTCTGGTGTGGGGTTCTGGTGTGGAGTTCTGGTGTGGGGTTCTGGTGTGGAGTTGTGGTGTGGAGTTGTGGTGTGGGGTTCTCGTGTGGAGTTCTGGTGTGGGGTTCTGGTGTGGAGTTCTGCAGTGGAGTTCTCCTGTGGGGTTCTGATGTGTGGTTCTGGTGTGGAGTTCTGGTGTGGAGTTCTCCTGTGGAGTTCTCGTGTGTGGTTCTGGTGTGTAGTTCTCCTGTGGGGTTCTGGTGTGGAGTTCTGGTGTGGGGTTCTGTTGTGGAGTTCTCCTGTGGGGTTCTGGTGTGGGGTTCTGGTGTGGAGTTCTGGTGGGGAGTTCTCCTGTGGGGTTCTGGTGTGCGGTTCTGCTGTGGGGTTCTGGTGTGGAGTTCTGGTGTGGGGTTCTGGTGTGGGGTTCTGGTGTAGGGTTCTGGTGTGGGGTTCTGGTGTGGAGTTCTGCTGTGGAGTTCACCTGTGGGGTTCTGCTGTGTGGTTCTGGTGTGGGGTTCTGGTGTGGGGTTCTGGTGTGGGGTCTGGTGTGGGGTTCTGGTGTGGGGTTCTGGTGTGAAGTTCTGGTGTGGAGTTCTGGTGTGGAGTTCTGCTGTGAAGTTCTGGTGTGGAGTTCTGGTGTGGGGTTCTGGTGTGGGGTTCTGGTGTGAGGTTCTGGTGTGGAGTTCTGGTTTGGGGTTCTGGTGTGGGGTTCTGGTGTGGAGTTCTGGTGTGGAGTTCTGGTGTTGGGTTCTGGTGCGGAGTTCTGGTGTGGAGTTCTGGTGTGGGGTTCTGGTGTGGGGTCTGGTGTGGGGTTCTGGTGCGGAGTTCTGGTGTGGAGTTCTGCTGTGGAGTTCTGGTGTGGAGTTCTGGTGTGGGGTTCTGGTGTGGGGTTCTGGTGTGGAGTTCTGGTGTGGGGTTCTGGTGTGGGGTTCTGGTGTGGAGTTCTGGTGTTGGGTTCTGGTGTGGGGTTCTGGTGTGAAGTTCTGGTGTGGAGTTCTGGTGTGGGGTTCTGGTGTGGGGTCTGGTGTGGGGTTCTGGTGTGGAGTTCTGGTGTGGAGTTCTGCTGTGGAGTTCTGGTGTGGAGTTCTGGTGTGGGGTTCTGGTGTGGGGTTCTGGTGTGGAGTTCTGGTGTTGGGTTCTGGTGTGGAGTTCTGGTGTGGAGTTCTGGTGTTGGGTTCTGCTGTGGGGTTCTGGTGTGGAGTTCTGGTGTGGAGTTCTGGTGTGGGGTTCTGGTGTGGGGTCTGGTGTGGGGTTCTGGTGCGGAGTTCTGGTGTGGAGTTCTGCTGTGGAGTTCTGGTGTGGAGTTCTGGTGTGGGGTTTTGGTGTGGGGTTCTGGTGTGGAGTTCTGGTGTTGGGTTCTGGTGTGGGGTTCTGGTGTGGAGTTCTGGTGTGGAGTTCTGGTGTGGAGTTCTGGTGTTGGGTTCTGGTGTGAAGTTCTGGTGTGGAGTTCTGGTGTGAAGTTCTGGTGTGGAGTTCTGGTGTGGAGTTCTGGTTTGGGGTTCTGGAGTGGGGTTCTGGTGTGGGGTTCTGGTTTGGGGTTCTGGTTTGGGGTTCTGGTGTGGGGTTCTGGTGTGGAGTTCTGGTGTGAAGTTCTGGTGTGGAGTTCTGGTGTGAAGTTCTGGTGTGGAGTTCTGGTGTGGGGTTCTGGTGTGAAGTTCTGGTGTGGAGTTCTGGTTTGGTGTTCTGGTGTGGGGTTCTGGTGTGGAGTTCTGGTGTGGAGTTCTGGTGTGAAGTTCTGGTGTGGAGTTCTGGTGTGGAGTTCTGGTTTGGGGTTCTGGTGTGTGGTTCTGGTGTGGGGGTCTGGTGTGGGGTTCTGGTTTGGGGTTCTGGTGTGGAGTTCTGCTGTGGAGTTCTGGTGTGGAGTTCTGGTGTTAAGTTCTGGTGTGGAGTTCTGGTGTGAAGTTCTGGTGTGGAGTTCTGGTGTGAAGTTCTGGTGTGGGGTTCTGGTGTGGGGTTCTGGTGTGAAGTTCTGGTGTGGAGTTCTGGTGTGGGTTTCTGGTGTGGGGTCTGGTGTGGGGTTCTGGTGTGGAGTTCTGCTGTGGAGTTCTGGTGTGGAGTTCTGGTGTGGGGTTCTGGTGTGGAGTTCTGGTGTTGGGTTCTGGTGTGGAGTTCTGGTGTGGATTTCTGGTGTGGAGTTCTGGTGTGGGGTTCTGGTGTGGAGTTCTGGTGTGGGGTTCTGGTGTGGAGTTCTGGTGTGGAGTTCTGGTGTGGGGTTCTGGTGTGGGGTTCTGGTGTGGAGTTCTGGTGTTGGGTTCTGGTGTGGAGTTCTGGTGTGGAGTTCTGGTGTTGGGTTCTGGTGCGGAGTTCTGGTGTGAAGTTCTGGTGTGGAGTTCTGGTGTGGAGTTCTGGTTTGGGGTTCTGGTGTGGAGTTCTGGTGTGGGGTTCTGGTGTGGAGTTCTGGTGTGGGGTTCTGGTGTGGGGTTCTGGTGTGGGGTTCTGGTGTGGAGTTCTGCTGTGGAGTTCTGGTGTGGAGTTCTGGTGTGGAGTTCTGGTGTGGGGTTCTGGTTTGGGGTTCTGGTGTGGAGTTCTGGTGTTGGGTTCTGGTGTGGGGTTCTGGTGTGGAGTTCTGGTGTGGAGTTGTGGTGTGGAGTTCTGGTGTGGAGTTCTGGTGTGGCGTTCTGGTGTGGATTTCTGGTGTGGAGTTCTGGTGTGGGGTTCTGGTTTGGGGTTCTGGTGTGGGGTTCTGGTGTGGAGTTCTGCTGTGGAGTTCTGGTGTGGAGTTCTGGTGTGGGGTTCTGGTGTGGGGTTCTGGTGTGGGGTTCTGGTGCTGGGTTCTGGTGCGGAGTTCTGGTGTGAAGTTCTGGTGTGGAGTTCTGGTGTGAAGTTCTGGTGTGGAGTTCTGGTGTGAAGTTCTGGTGTGGGGTTCTGGTGTGGAGTTCTGGTGTGGGGTTCTGGTTTGGGGTTCTGGTGTGGGGTTCTGATGTGGAGTTCTGCTGTGGAGTTCTGGTGTGGAGTTCTGGTGTGGAGTTCTGGTGTGGGGTTCTGGTGTGGAGTTCTGGTGTGGAGTTCTGGTGTGGGGTTCTGGTGTGGGGTTCTGGTGTGGAGTTCTGGTGTTGGGTTCTTTTGTGGGGTTCTGGTGTGGAGTTCTGGTGTGGAGTTCTGGTGTTGGGTTCTGGTGTGGGGTTCTGGTGTGGGGTTCTGGTGTGGAGTTCTGTTTTGGGGTTCTGGTGTGGAGTTCTGGTGTGGAGTTCTGGTGTGAAGTTCTGGTGTGGAGTTCTGGTGTGAAGTTCTGGTGTGGAGTTCTGGTGTGGAGTTGTGGTGTGGGGTTGTGGTGTGGAGTTCTGGTGTGGGGTTCTGGTGTGGACTTCTGGTGTGGGGTTGTGGTGTGGAGTTCTGGTGTGGGGTTCTGGTGTGGGGTCTGGTGTGGGGTTCTGGTGTGGAGTTCTGGTGTGGTGTTCTGCTGTGGAGTTTTGGTGTGGAGTTCTGGTGTGGAGTTCTGGTGTGGGGTTCTGGTGTGGGTTTCTGGTGTGGAGTTCTGGTGTGGAGTTCCGGTGTTGGGTTCTGGTGCGGAGTTCTGGTGTGAAGTTCTGGTTGGAGTTCTGGTGTGGAGTTCTGGTTTGGGGTTCTGGTGTGGAGTTCTCGTGTGAAGTTCTGGTGTGGAGTTCTGGTGTGGAGTTCTGGTGTGAAGTTCTGGTGTGGGGTTCTGGTGTGGAGTTCTGGTGTGGGGTTCTGGTTTGGGGGTCTGGTGTGGGGTTCTGGTGTGGAGTTCTGCTGTGGAGTTCTGGTGTGGAGTTCTGGTGTGGGGTTCTGGTGTGGGGTTCTGGTGTGGAGTTCTGGTGTTGGGTTCTGGTGTGGGGTTCTTGTGTGGAGTTCTGGTGTGGAGTTCTGGTGTGGGGTTCTGGTGTGAAGTTCTGGTGTGGAGTTCTGGTTTGGGGTTCTGGTGTGGGGTTCTGGTGTGGAGTTCTGGTGTGAAGTTCTGGTGTGGAGTTCTGGTGTGGGGTTCTGGTGTGAAGTTCTGGTGTGGCGTTCTGGTTTGGGGTTCTGGTGTGGGGTTCTGGTGTGGAGTTCTGGTGTGAAGTTCTGGTGTGGAGTTCTGGTGTGGGGTTCTGGTGTGAAGTTCTGGTGTGGGGTTCTGGTGTGGGGTTCTGGTGTGGAGTTCTGGTGTGAAGTTCTGGTGTGGAGTTCTGGTTTGGGGTTCTGGTGTGGAGTTCTGGTGTGAAGTTCTGCTGTGGAGTTCTGGTGTGGAGTTCTGGTGTGGAGTTCTGGTGTGGGGTTCTGGTGTGGGGTTCTGGTGTGGAGTTCTGGTGTGGGGTTCTGGTGTGGGGTTCTGGTGTGGACTTCTGGTGTGGAGTTCTGGTTTGGGGTTCTGGTGTGGGGTTCTGGTTTGGGGTTCTGGTGTTGGGTTCTGGTGCGGAGTTCTGGTGTGAAGTTCTGGTGTGGAGTTCTGGTGTGAAGTTCTGGTGTGGGGTTCTGGTGTGGAGTTCTGGTGTGGGGTTCTGGTGTGGGGTTCTGGTGTGGACTTCTGGTGTGGAGTTCTGGTTTGGGGTTCTGGTGTGGGGTTCTGGTTTGGGGTTCTGGTGTTGGGTTCTGGTGTGGAGTTCTGGTGTGAAGTTCTGGTGTGGAGTTCTGGTGTGAAGTTCTGGTGTGGAGTTCTGGTGTGGAGTTCTGGTGTGGACTTCTGGTGTGAAGTTCTGGTGTGGAGTTGTGGTGTGGGGTTCTGGTGTGTGGTTCTGGTGTGGGGTTCTGGTGTGGGTTTCTGGTGTGGGGTTCTGGTGTGGAGTTCTGGTGTGAAGTTCTGGTGTGGAGTTCTGGTGTGGGGTTCTGGTGTGAAGTTCTGGTGTGGCGTTCTGGTTTGGGGTTCTGGTGTGGGGTTCTGGTGTGGAGTTCTGGTGTGAAGTTCTGGTGTGGAGTTCTGGTGTGGGGTTCTGGTGTGAAGTTCTGGTGTGGGGTTCTGGTGTGGGGTTCTGGTGTGGAGTTCTGCTGTGGAGTTCTGGTGTGTGGTTCTGGTGTGGAGTTCTGGTGTTGGGTTCTGGTGCGGAGTTCTGGTGTGAAGTTCTGGTGTGGAGTTCTGGTGTGAAGTTCTGGTGTGGAGTTCTGGTGTGAAGTTCTGGTGTGGGGTTTTGGTGTGGAGTTCTGGTGTGGGGTTCTGGTTTGGGGTTCTGGTGTGGGGTTCTGGTGTGGAGTTCTGGTGTGAAGTTCTGGTGTGGGGTTCTGGTGTGGAGTTCTGGTTTGGGGTTCTGGTGTGGGGTTCTGGTGTGGAGTTCTGGTGTGAAGTTCTGGTGTGGAGTTCTGGTGTGGGGTTCTGGTGTGAAGTTCTGGTGTGGCGTTCTGGTTTGGGGTTCTGGTGTGGGGTTCTGGTGTGGAGTTCTGGTGTGAAGTTCTGGTGTGGAGTTCTGGTGTGGGGTTCTGGTGTGAAGTTCTGGTGTGGGGTTCTGGTGTGGGGTTCTGGTGTGGAGTTCTGGTGTGAAGTTCTGGTGTGGAGTTCTGGTGTGGAGTTCTGGTGTGGAGTTCTGGTGTGAAGTTCTGGTGTGGAGTTCTGGTTTGGGGTTCTGGTGTGGAGTTCTGGTGTGAAGTTCTGGTGTGGAGTTCTGGTGTGGAGTTCTGGTGTGAAGTTCTGGTGTGGGGTTCTGGTGTGGAGTTCTGGTGTGGGGTTCTGGTTTGGGGTTCTGGTGTGGGGTTCTGGTGTGGAGTTCTGCTGTGGAGTTCTGGTGTGTGGTTCTGGTGTGGAGTTCTGGTGTTGGGTTCTGGTGCGGAGTTCTGGTGTGAAGTTCTGGTGTGGAGTTCTGGTGTGAAGTTCTGGTGTGGAGTTCTGGTGTGAAGTTCTGGTGTGGGGTTCTGGTGTGGGGTTCTGGTGTGGGGTTCTGGTTTGGGGTTCTGGTGTGGGGTTCTGGTGTGGAGTTCTGCTGTGGAGTTCTGGTGTGGAGTTCTGGTGTGGGGTTCTGGTGTGGGGTTCTGGTGTGGAGTTCTGGTGTTGGGTTCTGGTGTGGGGTTCTGGTGTGGGGTTCTAGTGTGGAGTTCTGGTGTGGAGTTCTGGTGTGGGGTTCTGGTGTGAAGTTCTGGTGTGGGGTTCTGGTTTGGGGTTCTGGTGTGGGGTTCTGGTGTGGAGTTCTGGTTTGGGGTTCTGGTGTGAAGTTCTGGTGTGGAATTCTGGTGTGTAGTTCTGGTGTGGAGTTCTGGTGTGGAGTTCTGGTGTGGGGTTCTGGTGTGAAGTTCTGGTGTGGGGTTCTGGTGTGGGGTTCTGGTGTGGAGTTCTGGTGTGAAGTTCTGGTGTGGAATTCTGGTGTGGAGTTCTGGTGTGGAGTTCTGGTGTGGAGTTCTCGTTTGGGGTTCTGTTGTGGGGTTCTGGTGTGGGGGTCTGGTGTGGGGTTCTGGTGTGAAGTTCTGGTGTGGAGTTCTGGTGTGAAGTTCTGGTGTGGGGTTCTGGTGTGGAGTTCTGGTGTGAAGTTCTGGTGTGGGGTTCTGGTGTGCAGTGCTGGTGTGGGGTTCTGGTGTGGGGTTCTGGTGTGGAGTTCTGGTGTTGGGTTCTGGTGTGGGGTTCTGGTGTGGAGTTGTGGTGTGGGGTTCTGGTGTGGCGTTCTGGTGTGGAGTTCTGGTGTGGGGTTTTGGTGTGGAGTTCTGGTGTGGGGTTCTGGTGTGGGGTTCTGGTGTGGAGTTCTGGTGTTGGGTTCTGGTGTGGGGTTCTGGTGTGGAGTTCTGGTGTGGAGTTCTGGTGTTGGGTTCTGGTGCGGAGTTCTGGTGTGAAGTTCTGGTGTGGAGTTCTGGTGTTGAGTTCTGGTGTGGGGTTCTGGTGTGGGGTTCTGGTGTGGAGTTCTGGTGTGGGATTCTGGTGTGAAGTTCTGGTGTGGGGTTCTGGTGTGGAGTTCTGGTGTTGGGTTCTGGTGTGGGGTTCTGGTGTGGAGTTGTGGTGTGGGGTTCTGGTGTGGCGTTCTGGTGTGGAGTTCTGGTGTGGGGTTCTGGTGTGGAGTTCTGGTGTGGGGTTCTGGTGTGGGGTTCTGGTGTGGAGTTCTGGTGTGGGGTTCTGGTGCGGAGTTCTGGTGTGAAGTTCTGGTGTGGAGTTCTGGTGTGAAGTTCTGGTGTGGAGTTCTGGTGTGGAGTTCTGGTGTGGGGTTCTGGTGTGGGGTTCTGGTGTGGAGTTCTGGTGTGGAGTTCTGGTGTGGAGTTCTGGTGTGAAGTTCTGGTGTGGAGTTCTGGTGTGGAGTTCTGGTTTGGGGTTCTGGTGTGGAGTTCTGGTGTGGAGTTCTGGTGTGGAGGTCTGGTGTGGGGTTCTGATGTGGAGTTGTGGTGTGGGGTTCTGGTGTGGCGTTCTGGTGTGGATTTCTGGTGTGGGGTTCTGGTGTGAAGTTCTGGTGTGGAGTTCTGGTGTGAAGTTGTGGTGTGGGGTTCTGGTGTGGAGTTCTGGTGTTGGGTTCTGGTGCGGAGTTCTGGTGTGAAGTTCTGGTGTGGGGTTCTGATGTGGAGTTCTGGTTTGGGGTTCTGGTGTGTGGTTCTGGTGTGGAGTTCTGATGTGGAGTTCTGGTGTGAAGTTCTGGTGTGGAGTTCTGGTGTGAAGTTCTGGTGTGGAGTTCTGGTGTGGAGTTCTGGTGTGGGGTTCTGGTGTGGGGTTCTGGTGTGGAGTTCTGGTGTGGAGTTCTGGTGTGGAGTTCTGGTGTGAAGTTCTGGTGTGGAGTTCTGGTGTGGAGTTCTGGTTTGGGGTTCTGGTGTGGGGTTCTGGTGTGGGGTTCTGGTGTGGGGTTTTGGTTTGGGGTTCTGGTGTGGAGTTCTGCTGTGGAGTTCTGGTGTGGAGTTCTGATGTGGAGTTCTGGTGTGAAGTTCTGGTGTGGAGTTCTGGTGTGGGGTTCTGGTGTGGAGTTCTGGTGTGGAGTTCTGGTGTGGAGTTGTGGTGTGGGGTTCTGGTGTGGGGTTCTGGTGTGGGGTTCTGGTGTGGAGTTCTGGTGTGGAGTTCTGGTGTTGGGTTCTGGTGCGGAGTTCTGGTGTGGAGTTCTGGTGTTGGGTTCTGGTGCGGAGTTCTGGTGTGGAGTTCTGGTGTGGAGTTCTGGTTTGGGGTTCTGGTGTGGCGTTCTGGTGTGGGGTTCTGGTGTGGAGTTCTGGTGTGGAGTTCTGGTTTTGGGTTCTGGTGTGGGGTTCTGGTGTGGGGTTCTGGTGTGGAGTTTTGGTGTGGGGTTCTGGTGTGTGGTTCTGGTGTGGAGTTCTGGTGTCGGGTTCTGGTGTGTGGTTCTGGTGTGGGGTCTGGTGTTGGGTCCTGGCGTTGGAGTTCTGGCATTGGCATCCTGTATGCTATCCTGGCGGTCCTGATGTTGGAGTCTCTGTGTGAGATTCCCATGTGGGCCCTTCTGAGTGACTAGTGCAGAGGCCGATGTCAGTGTACCAGCGAGCCTCAGCTCCATTTGCAGGTTTCTCGTGATCAATTTGGGGTAAGCGTTTCCTGGACTTCCTTGCCTTCCTGGGTTTGAACCGCCATCGTCAGATCGCAGCCTCCTCAATAGCCTGGATGACAGGCGAGAGCCACGGGGCAGGGTGAGATTCGTCCTCACAAGGCAGTGCCTCCTGTGTTGGCCTCCAGTGCTGGGTAGCGCTGCCCTCAGCGCCGGGCCAGGCGGCCCACGCCCCACAGGCAGCCAGGGCCTGACGCAGAGAACCGGCACTGGAGCTTTGGTATAGGTGTTTCCTCAAGCGGAGTTCCTGAGCCCCCCGTGGCGTGCCACGACCCCGTAGGCCACAGCCTGCTGTGCAGGGGACACTAGGTGGGCTGCCTGCCCAGGGACCACCCGCTGTCCAGGGACAGATGCGCTGCTGACACCTCGTGGAAGAAAGAGCACGTGTCAGGACCCAGGTGGACAGGACCCAGGTGACAGAGACTGACCATGGAGGACAGCACAGGACAGTCAGGGCAGGATGGGACAGGAGAGTCAGGGGAGGAGGACAGGCGAGTCAGGGGAGGAGGACAGGCGAGTCTGGGGACGACGGCCCCGGTCAGGCCTGCCCTTCCCCAGGCCGCAGGGCGGTGCTGCCGGTCTCCACCAGGGGCCGCTCTTGCGCCGTGGCCTCTGTGGAAGCCTCCAGAAGGCGCTGGCTGGGCCGGAGGCGGCCAGGTTTTTGAGCTCCTGCCATCCCTTCCACTCCTGGGTGCATTTCGCTTTATTGTTTTGCTCGTTTTCTGTTCTTTTCCTCCCCATTCCTTTCTAGGCCTGGGAACTCCAGACCTCGCCTGCCACACGGTGCCCTCTCCGTCCCTTACAAGCGTCCAGGACCAGGGACTGTGCACACAGCCCGGCCTGGACCCCATGGCCTCCCAGAGCCAGAGCTACAGGCGTCAGGGCGGAGCTGAGGTCTGAGCACGTCTCTCTTCTACTGCATCCCCCGGACCTCCAGGGGGTCCGGGCAGGGGCACAGAGGCCTGGGCACGAGTGGGCTGAGGGGTTCTGCTCGCGCTGGACGGGCACTGTGAGCCTTCCCAGACCACAGCTAAGTCCTCCCTTGGGGCCCTGCCCGCCTGAGCCGTGGATGGGCAGGAGAGGAGCCGGGAGCCAGAGCCACTTCAGCCCCTGGGTGGCTGGGTGCAGCTAAGTGCTGTGGGGAATCTGGGTGCTGGGGAGGTGGGTACTGTGGGGCTTGGGGCTGGGGGGCTGAGTGCTCTGAGCACCGCCCCGGTGTCGGGGTGAAGGAGGCAGGGTGCAGGCAGCCGGGGAGGAGGTCCCAGGTCCCGCGGTGGCCATGGCAGAGTCTGTGAAGCCGCTCCGACAATCAGAGTGCAACGCCTTCCAAACACTCACCGCCCCTGGAGCCCCTGGTCACCACCCCGGCGTGCGCACGGCCCAGCGAGCACTGCCCGGCCTGGGCCCCCGGTCAGGCCGTCCTGGCTGCTCTGCCTGTGTGTGCGGCGTGGTCAGAGCACAGTCAGGACCCGGACTCAGTCAGTGATCACCGGCGGTGTGGACCGTGGTAGGACACGGAGCCCAGCCACGTTCTGACTAGGGCCTGGGCAGCCTGGCGCCTTTCACCTGGAGAGGAGCGGGGGCCGGGCCGGGCTGGGCTGGGCGCCAGGGCCCTGGGGGAGCACAGACGTGGAGGGGGCAGAGACAGGACACCACCGTCCCGCAGCACAACAGGACGCAGGGCCTCTGGGAGCCTCCTTCAGTCCCGGGTCTGGGCTGCCTTTCCCGTCTCTACAAAGCCTCAAATGACATTTAAAAGTGCCGGAAGTTTAGAGGACAGCCATGCCATGCCTGAAGGCTGGTGGACGACGTCCTGGCTGGGGCATCTGTGGCTTTTCTTAGCTCTGTCTGCTCCCCTGCCTGCTGCAGGGTCCATGGTCAGCTGGTCATCTGCGTCCCCTGACCATCCCTCCTCTCCCCTGTCCCCCCCGCCACCCCCCCATCCCTGGTGTCCTCGGGACACTGACCCAGCACGGCCGCCCGCCCGCCCTTCTGCCAACCATCTGCAAAGGAACTAAAGCTGTCATCAAAAGGAAAAACAAAAGAACGTTTATTGTTTTCTATTGCATAAATAATGGCAAATTAGACTCTTTTATACAGATTAGATATTTACAGACAAGTTTGGTTAGAGAACACACCAGGTGAAGGTTGCACTTGGCTTCTTTATACACGAAGAGAACAGATTAATAATATATACTTCATTCGCATGCCCGGTTCCTTTATATGAATATTTACATTTTATAGAAAGGTTTTATGTTCACGAATCTGCCCACTCGCTCATCACTCAGCAGCGGAAGTCGCCAACTGATAGCCAAAGAAAACAAGCACAGAGAGAGGGGTGTGGATGAGGTAAGCGGCAGCGTGTGGCCCCCCAGTCCTCTGCAGGCTGTTCACACCAGGCGGGGCTTCGAGTCCCCGCCCTTCCCCTCGCCGGCCTCACTGCGCTCTGCATCCCCCGCCCTGGACTTTTCTCCTGTGCTCTGCAGACAGCCCTTGTGGCAGGGGGGGGGGGGGCCCTCGGTAACACTGTGTCACCAGGAGGCACAGTGGCCGATCCCCCACCCCAGCCGCTCCAGGAGCTCTGTCTTTGGTTAGTCCTGGGAAATCACTTATTCCTGAATTGAGTTGGAGAAGATCACCACACCCACCCCAGAAGCTGCTCCAGGGCGGGGCCTGTGCAGACTCCCTGGGGAGCAGGGGGCGCAGGCTGACCTCACCGCTGCTGTACAGAGAGCAGGGCTGGGACACGGGGACCCGAAGAGACCCCGCGTGGAGGTTGGCGCTGGCGTGGGGCAGGCAGCAGGCTGGCCCCTCCCTCCTCGTGAGCCAGGCCACGTGAGGGCCTGTGACAGCGGCTTCTCCCAGGGCTGGGGGTGCTTAGAGACGCGTCACATCGTCACAATCGTGTCACCTCACATGAGGTCTTGTCCACGGGAGCTGCTGCTCCAGGGGCCAGGGGAGAGGACCGAGCCAAGCAAAAGGCCAGGGAGGCCGGGGCGGGCAGGCGCGCTCCTCCCCGCCTCAGGCTGCTGCCTCTGGGGTCTTTGGGGAGTGGCAGAACCCCTTGATCTTCCCGGACACAGAGCCGGTTCCACACTGCTGTTAGTTGGGGGCCCAGGACCCCACTTCTGATTCACCATGCGGACCAGACTCCAATCCGAGTCCTGAGGAGCCAGGACGTCGGGGGCCCCCACCTGGGACGCCCACCCCGAACTCTAGACCAAGCAGACTGACAATGGCTGGCCCATCCGGGGGCAGGGGGAGCGGGGTCCTGTTCTGGGTCGGTTCCCGTCCCCTGCTGGCTTTCCTGGCCCCCTGCATGAGGAGCCCAGCCCTCTACCAGATTCACAGATGGGGGCAGCGGGGGCTCCAAACCCAAGGGAGAGGACCCCAGCCAGCACACAGCACCTCCGAAGCCGCCCTCCCCACGGGGCCTAGCCAGGGATCCCTTCCCAGCCAGCTGGCTGTCCTGCCCCCCAGGAGACGCCAGCCCTGGGCTCTCAACATGGATGACAGCTCTTCCCCTTTAATCTGGTCCAGAAGCACCATCACTCCTTACTCCAGCCCAGCCTCTACCTCAGGGTCCTCCTGCTTCAGCCTCCTGGGCCTGGGTGTGCAATCCACACCCTGCAGACAACTCCCGACACGGACAGCAATGCTGACTTGAGAGTCACCCCTCACTCGCAGAGGAGGGGAAGCGGGCGAGAGTATCCCCGAATGCCGGGGGGCTGCAGCTGTGAACCCCCGGATGGGGCAGGCCGGCAAGTGACGCCCAGGAGACGCTGGCCGTGGGCGCTACGGGCAGCTGGTCCTTCGTGGTGTTTCTCAGATCTGTGTCATCTTGGGGGTCAGTCGTTCCTTCACAAACCCCAAAGACCCCTCTGGGCTGCCCTGGCTCCCGCAGGAGCTGCCAGCAACAGCATCACCTGCTGACCACGACCTCCCGCTTGGTCTGGGGACCAAGGACAAAGCAGGAGCCAGGCAAAACCAGGTGGCTCTGACAACCCCTTGGGAACCGCCCCCCCCCCCCCAGCCAGCGTGGGCCCGATGCCTGTGTCACGGCCCTAGGCCATCTGGATGGAAATCCCTCTGGGGAATCAGGCCCGTGGCTGTGACCGCTGCCCTCTGGGGACCACACGCGGGGTCTCACAGCGGCCCTGGAGCCTGGGACCAGGCACCCACCCCGCCTCCCTAGATAGAGGTTCTGCCAGGATCCTTTGGGTCTCAGGACCAGGACATGGACAGCTCTGGAAGCACGTCTGGGCTCTAGTCACCAACTCTGCAGGACAAGGCAGCCAGCGGGGGACCCAGGGTCACGCTGAGGCCTCCCAGAGGAGGTGGGGGGCCTCAGCATGGCACCCCCACCCCCAAACCATGTGTGGCCAGGCTCCCATCCCCTTCTCCACCCCGTGGGGCCCCATGTGGCCGCTCACTCGCTGGCTCCCAGGGGCCAACCCCCCTCCTTGTCTGCCCGGGTCTGGGGGTACAGGGCGCCCCCCCTCCTGCCTCAACCCCTCTGCATCACCGCCCTCACGTCACGGGCAGGCAGGGCTGGAGAGAGCTGGCATGGACCACACTGCTCAGTCTGCACTGAAGCGCCCAGGAAGCCCTGCAGGACCGTGCGGCCGCCATGCTTGCGATCACACTGCCTGCTCCAGGGAAAGCACAGGGCGCTTAGCAAGAGTGGGGGCTGAGGGCTTCACTTCCAGGTGCCTGGGAGGCAGGGTGGGGGAGGAAAGGCAGAGGAACCACCAGTGGGGGGGGGGACCCTCCAGGGCCAGGCTGAGGAGACCTGGGGTGGTCCTGACAAGCTGGAGGCGGTTGCCATGGCAACGCTCTCTGCCCCTCAGCAGTTAGGGGGACCCACACACCTCTTCCTCCTCCTCCTCCTCCTCCTCCGGCTCCGTGCTGGGGCTCTGTCTGCGTCCCAGGACAGCTTCAGGACGGACATTGCCTGAGCTCCAGGTGTTGCAGAGCAGCTCTCGCCCGCCCCCCCCCCCCCCCCGGCCGTCCAGGCAGAGATGGGAGGCCGCAGTCCCGAAGCCACCAGGCTTCATCTCGTTACCACCCCGAGCCCGGAGGCAGCTGAGGATCCAGGTAGAGCACTGATCTCGGGCACAAAGGCCCAGGAACTGCACCCAGGCCCCTGAGTTCAAGCCCCAGGACCACACACACGCACACACACACACACACACGCACACACACACACGCACACACACACACACACAATCCTGCCTTGCTCTTGTGCTCTGAGGGTGGGGGCCTTGGGGGCGGAGACCCTCGTCTCCTCCACACTTCTGCTGTGGGGCTCTCCGAGAACCTTCGGCCATGCACCCTGATATAGAAAACCCCAGTGCCTGGATGGGTCTACGATCACCCGATCACCCGCGCCGTGGCCAGGCTGTGAGTCACAGCAGCCAACTCCAAGCCCCCTGCATCCAGGAGTCACCGGCTGGGTTCACTGTGGGCCATCCACGAATTGTGTGGCTTTGCTCTCATCCCCTCTCCCTGCAAACACCACGGACATCCAGCCTTCTCCAGGTCCCCACGACGCCCCCAGGCTGCCGGGAGAGCCAGGGCCATCCCCGCGTGGAGGCTGTCCACGGGCGGCGCTCAGATGCCCCTTCCCTGGCCCTGCCCTGGCTCACCTCGCTGACCACTGGGCAGGAGGCCGTCGGCCAGGAGAGCTTGGTGGGATCGCCAGGTGTCTGCCTGGGGGTGCGGGGTGGGGGTCCTGGAGATACCGCCATCCCTCCCTGCCCGGGAGGCTGAGGCCATGGGGCTGCTGCCCCGTGTCCAGTCAGCAGTCCACCTGCTCCATTTGTGTCCCCTCTACCGAGGTGGCTGGTGACTGAGCGGGGGGAGGGGGGGAGGCAGGGCAGGTGCACAGGAGGAGGGAGGGCAGGTGTGTGATCAGTGAAGTCTGTGTGGAAGGAGGGAGGGCAGATGTATGGGGAGGGAGGGCAGGTGTGTGGAGGGAGGGCAGGTGTGTGGGGAGGGAGGGCAGGTGTGTGGAGGGAGGGCAGGTGTGTGTGGAAGGAGGGCAGGTGTGTGGAGGGAGGGCAGGTGTGTGCGTGGGGTCAGGGCAGGTGTGTGGGGAGGGAGGACAGGTGTGTGTATGGGGTCAGTGCAGGTGTATGGGGAGGGAGGGCAGGTGTGTGTGTGGGTTCAGGGCAGGTGTGTGGGGAGGGAGGGCAGGTGTGTGCGTGGGGTCAGGGCAGGTGTGTGTGGAGGGAGGGCAGGTGTGTGTGTGGGGTCAGGGCAGGTGTGTGGGGTCAGGGCAGGTGTGTGTATGGGGTCAGTGCAGGTGTGTGGGGAGGGAGGGCAGGTGTGTGTGTGTGGGTTCAGGGCAGGTGTGTGGGGAGGGAGGGCAGGTGTATGCGTGGGGTCAGTGCAGGTGTGTGTGGAGGGAGGGCAGGTGTGTGCGTGGGGTCAGGGCAGGTGTATGGGGAGGGAGGGCAGGTGTGTGTGTGGAGAGAGGGCAGGTGTGTGTGTGGAGGGAGGGCAGGTGTGTGTGGAGGGAGGGCAGGTGTATGTGTGGGGTCAGTGCAGGTGTATGGGGAGGGAGGGCAGGTGTGTGCGTGGGGTCAGGGCAGGTGTGTGGGGTCAGGGCAGGTGTGTGTATGGGGTCAGTGCAGGTGTGTGGGGAGGGAGGGCAGGTGTGTGCGTGGGGTCAGGGCAGGTGTGTGTGGAGGGAGAGCAGGTGTATGCGTGGGGTCAGTGCAGGTGTATGGGGAGGGAGGGCAGGTGTGTGTGTGGAGGGAGGGCAGGTGTGTGTGGAGGGAGGGCAGGTGTGTGGGGAGGGAGGGCAGGTGTGTGCGTGGCGTCAGGGCAGGTGTGTGGGGAGGGAGGACAGGTGTGTGTATGGGGTCAGTGCAGGTGTATGGGGAGGGAGGGCAGGTGTGTGTGTGGGGTCAGGGCAGGTGTATGGGGAGGGAGGGCAGGTGTGTGTGTGGAGGGAGGGCAGGTGTGTGTGTGGAGGGAGGGCAGGTGTGTGTGGAGGGAGGGCAGGTGTATGTGTGGGGTCAGTGCAGGTGTATGGGGAGAGAGGGCAGGTGTGTGTGTGGAGGGAGGGCAGTTGTGTGGGGAGGGAAGGCAGGTGTGTGCGTGGGGTCAGGGCAGGTGTGTGTGTGGAGGGAGGGCAGTTGTGTGGGGAGGGAAGGCAGGTGTGTGCGTGGGGTCAGGGCAGGTGTGTGGGGAGGGAGGGCAGGTGTGTGTGTGGAGGGAGGGCAGGTGTGTGTGGAGGGAGGGCAGTTGTGTGGGGAGGGAGGGCAGGTGTATGTGTGGGGTCAGGGCAGGTGCGTGGGGAGGGAGGGCAGGTGTGTGGGTGGGGTCAGGGCAGGTGCGTGGGGAGGGAGGGCAGGTGTGTGCGTGGGGTCAGGGCAGGTGCGTGGGGAGGGAGGGCAGGTGTGTGCGTGGGGTCAGGGCAGGTGCGTGGGGAGAGAGGGCAGGTGTGTGCGTGGGGTCAGGGCAGGTGTGTGGGGAGGGAGGGCAAGTGTGTGGGGAGGGAGGGCAGGTGTGTGTGGGGTCAGGGCAGGTGTGTGCGTGGGGTCAGGGCAGGTGTGTGTTTGGAGAGAGGGCAGGTGTGTGGGGAGGGAGGGCAGGTGTGTTTGGAGGGAGGGCAGGTGTGTGTTTGGAGAGAGGGCAGGTGTGTGGGGAGGGAGGGCAGGTGTGTGTGGGGTCAGGGCAGGTGTGTGCATGGGGTCAGGGCAGGTGTGTGTGGAGGGAGGGCAGGTGTGTGTATGGGGTCAGGGCAGGTGTGTGTGGAGGGAGGGCAGGTGTGTGTATGGGGTCAGGGCAGGTGTGTAGGGAGGGAGGGCAGGTGTGTGGAGGGAGGGCAGGTGTGTGTATGGGGTCAGGGCAGGTGTGTGGGGAGGGAGGGCAGGTGTGTGTGTGGGGTCAGGGCAGGTGTGGGGAGGGAGGGCAGGTGTGTGTGGAGGGAGGGCAGGTGTGTGTGTGGGGTCAGGGCAGGTGTGTGTGGAGGGAGGGCAGGTGTGTGTATGGGGTCAGGGCAGGTGTGTGGGGAGGGAGGGCAGGTGTGTGTGGGTTCAGGGCAGGTGTGTGGGGAGGGAGGGCAGGTGTGTGCGTGGGGTCAGGGCAGGTGTGTGTGGAGGGAGGGCAGGTGTGTGTATGGGGTCAGGGCAGGTGTGTGTGGAGGGAGGGCAGGTGTGTGGAGGGAGGGCAGGTGTGTGTATGGGGTCAGGGCAGGTGTGTGGGGAGGGAGGGCAGGTGTGTGTGTGGGGTCAGGGCAGGTGTGGGGAGGGAGGGCAGGTGTGTGTGGAGGGAGGGCAGGTGTGTGTGTGGGGTCAGGGCAGGTGTGTGTGGAGGGAGGGCAGGTGTGTGTATGGGGTCAGGGCAGGTGTGTGTGGGTTCAGGGCAGGTGTGTGCGTGGGGTCAGGGCAGGTGTGTGCGTGGGGTCAGGCAGGTCTGTTGGGGGGCAGGGCGAGACGCCACCTTCCTTGGCTGGTCTGGGTCCTCCAGACTCTGATGTGTGTAGGTGTCGTGGGTCAGGGGAGCCCGGCGCCCCCTCTCCCTGCTATGGCTCAAACCCTAGTGGCTGTGCTGCGGGCAGCGCTGCCCCTCGGTGGGGGAGGGCTCCCAGGGCCCCACGTGGCCGTGGGGAAGGCTGCAGAGGTAACGTGGAGGAAGACTGGTGGAGCCCGGGGTCTCCAGGTCTCAAAGGCAGTGGGGGAGGGCTGGGGCGCAGAGGCTTCCCTCTGTGTTCAGACAGGAAAGATGGGGTGCCAGGGCACTGGACAGGAGAGCGGAGGGGGGCGGCTTCGGGATTCCACAGACACAAAGCGAGACGTGGGGTGCAGAGGCGCAGCCCGAAGCCGGCAGAGAGGTGCTGGGAGGAGGCCGGCGGGCGGGTGGCTGGCCAGCTTGGGCTAAGGGGGGCGCTGGGTCCAGTGCCCGGGGGCTGCAGCCTTGCCCAGTGCAGGAAGAATTCACTGGCCTTCCGCGTCTGTGGGCTCAGCTGGCCCACGTCCTTCTCGGGCACCTGTGGAATCTGAGGAGATGTGGGGATGGACGGCCAGGTGACAGTGCCGTCCCCGCCTGCAGACCCCGGGGCCGGACCCCAAGGCTTCATCCTCTGCCTGAGAAGCTGTGTGCGGCAGGGGAGGCAAGCTTGGGTGCTGCTTGCAGGCATCCACTTTGTCTTTCTGTCTGTCCCTTGTGTGTGACAATGGGGACGTTCCTGGCTGTGGCTCCACTTGTCGCTTATTTTCCTTGATGGCGGCCAAGGGCAGGAAGCTCAAAGAAGGCGCTGCAGGTCTGGGATGCTGGTGCCGCGGCTGGGCTAGGGGAGGGGAAAGCCGCAAAGCCGGGTGCGGGCGCCCCGCCAGCTCCAGGTCTGGAGGCTCTCCCCCCCCCCCCGCGTCGCTGGGCGGGGCCTCAGTGGCGTCTGTGGGCTGTGGGGATGGGTTGGGAGAGGGCGCCCGTCTCCCCCTCTGCTCCCCGCCCCTTACTGGGGGCCGCAGGAAGCAGTAACTTTATCTTCAGAACTCAGAGCTCTGGGCTCATTATTGCATTAGGAAACAAAACCACGACAGCGAGAAGAGCCCTTGTGCGGACACCCGGAGATGGGGTTGGCTGAGGCCCGGGTCCGGGTAGGGTCCCCGCGGAGGTCGGAGGTCAGAGGTCGGAGGTCGGAGGCTCTGCAGTGCATCCTGCAATGCCACCTCCCGGGTACGTCCTGTGTGTCCAGAGGTGCAGGCGTGCAAGGTTTCCAGGGCAGGGCGGATGACGGCTGGGTCGCCCGCTCCGTCACCGCCCGGTCCTGCCATCTACTCCATGCCACTCCGCAGGATCTGGTTGGCGGCGATGAGCATGACGCTGATGATGAAGGCCATGGCGAAGGCGCAGATGAGGCTCTTCCGGACACAGGTCTGCCGGTTCTGCTTCTGGGAGTGCACTGGTGGGGGGACCCGGGGAGGGAGGGGGAGGGGATGCCCCGAGGTCAAGGACACAGGGATGGCATGGTGGGGAGAGACGAGAGAAGACACAGTGAGACCAGAGCCCACGTCCGCCAGACACCACTGCCCCAGCCCCATGGACAAGAACTCACGCCCTGGCAGGCGGGGAACGGGGAGGGGGGACACTGCATGGCCTCAGAGGCTAGAAGAATCATGGCTCCAAGCCAGCCAGACAAGAAGTGCACAAACCTCCCCCATCTCAACCGTGAGTGTCCCCTGCTGTGTAGCTGGGATGGCAGGTGAGGGCCACCACACCTGGCTTGTTGGTTGAGAGAGGGTCTTGGTAGGCTTTTGCCTGGTTGGCCTCACAGAGACCAGGAAAGAGAGGGACACAAAGAGGCTGTAAGAGGGACTGGGGAGACCACAACCCTTCAGAGCCACACTCCAGTGGACCTGCCCACAGCCTGGACCTGACCATGAACCCGTCAGAGGGAGAGCACAGCCAGGACCCCAGCAGCGGTGCACCCACAGCTGCGAACTGGTCAGGGGTTGACCCGCAGTGACATGATTGGTGACAGACCCATGGCTGTGACCCCATCAGTGGCCAGTCCGCGCTGGGAGCACATGGGCTGTGACTCTGTTGGTAGTGGCTCCACTGCTGGCCTCGGGGGGCCCCCGGGGGAGAAGCTACCTTCCTCACGGAGCGGGAGCACGTCCCATCAAACCTAATAGGAGAGTGCATACAGTGGTCAAGGGGTCCACAAGCCGTCGGGACGGTAAGATGCCCCTTCTCGAGGAGGAGTTGTCTCCTGAACCAGCAGCCACCGGGAGGTGGCCTTGTCCCCAGAGACACAGAAGGTTTCAGGACAGGAAGTCAGCAGACCTTGCCCGCAGGGCCCTCCAGAGCCTCACCAGAGTCCCACACAGACCCAGGCCCCCCCCAGCTCTGCCCCCCAGCTCACCCCCCTCCCAGCTCACCCCTCTCCCAGCTCTGCCCCCTCAGCTCTGTCCCCTCCCAGCTCACCCCCCTCCCAGCTCAGCCCCTTCCAGCTCTGCCCCCTCCCAGCTCACCCTCCCCAGCTCTGTCCCCTCCCAGCTCACCCCCCTCCCAGCTCACCCCCCTCCCAGCTCAGCCCCTCCCAGCTCTGCCCCCCAGCTCACCCCCCTCCCAGCTCACTCCCCTCCCAGCTCAGCCCCTTCCAGCTCAGCCCCCTCCCAGCTCACCCCCCTCCCAGCTCAGCCCCTCCCAGCTCTGCCCCCCAGCTCAACCCCCTCCCAGCTCACTCCCCTCCCAGCTCAGCCCCTTCCAGCTCTGCCCCCTTCCAGCTCTGCCCCCTCCCAGCTCTACCCCCATTCCTAAGCTTGATTGTTTCCCCTCCTCTTGCTGTCTAATCCTCCTGGATCCCTTGGGCCTGTGGGTGCTTGGTGATTTCAGACAACCCTGCACTTGCTGATCAGAGTCTTAGGTTCTCGGCTGATGGAAAGATAAAAGCTTGGTGCACAGCTGGTTTCTCCCAGGAGTGAGCAAGTGTGAAATGAAGCCAGGTCCAAGGAAGAAGGAAGAGAAGGGAAAGGTGAAGCAGGGGGGAGATGGGGCGCAGAGGCAGGTCCCTGCGTGTCTGCGGGACGGCTCCCCGCACTGCTTCTGCCTCCTGTCCATCCCATCCCGAGGGACGACCGAAGCTGTAGGCAGAGAGTGGGCAGGGGTGGGGTGGGTGCAGAAGCTGGTCTGCAGAGAGGGGGTTAAGGACCGGGAGGCAGTCCCTGGAGAGGCAGCCGCCCTCCGGTCTTCACATCCCTCAGCGCAGGAGGAGATGGAAAGAAGTACAGAAAGAACGCCGACCGCTGCCCATGAGCAGAGCCGGAGCAGAGCCGGGGCCCTGGCTGCCCGTGAGCAGAGCCGGAGCCCTGGCTCATTTCCTAGCCAATCTCGCTGAGAAGCAGACCTGACTTGGAATCTGAAATTCACCCTCTGCCACGGTGAGAGTCATTTTCTCTTCATGCTGGCTGCCTCACAGATTGTGAGGCCACGCACAAATTCTGACTTCACGCTGCCCTGGGCTCCGTCCACTTCTGTGCCTGAGGAGGTGGAGGGGGCCCGAGCGGGGCTGACATGCTGTGCCCAGTGCTGGCAGGACGGGGCTCAGCGGGTGGACAGAGGCCCGGGCCCGCAGGCCTGGCGGGAGCAGGCGGGGCCTCTGACCCTCCAAGCTGTGAATGGTGAGGGTCTCTGGCCAAGGCTGTCGGCGGGACCTGAGCCCACGGCTTGTCATACCCACGTCCCCGACTCCTACAAACTTTTCTTGCTGTTCTTAGCAACAGAAAACCCTGCCAACACTTGGTGTGGCTGGCAGAAGGCTGACCTGCCACTAATCCATCTGCTTCTCCGTAATAATTTAACTGTTAAATGTCACTTGCCTTCTGACCTGGCAGCGCGTCGTATGTCGGTGTGTGTGCTTATTCTCAGGGTCTGTTCTGTGTCTCCGGGAGGACTCTAGTCACCCGGGATGGTGGAAAGGCCCACACCCGCCTGCACTCGCTCCTGCACCCAGAGGCGCCGCCCCATGCCAGCCTCCTGGGTCTACCTGCGGGCTGGGCTTGGCTTCAGCAAAGTCAGAGCCAGCGAGCCCCGGCGCCACCATGGGGTCCCGAGGCTTCAGAATTCATCATGACTGTCCACACAGCCGGAAGAGATTTCCTTACTCCATTTATTTATTTAGTAAGTCGTGGGGCTTCAACTCTGGGCCTGTGTTGGGGCCCGGTCGCCATCTCTGGGGCCTGGTTACCATCTCGGGGGCCCGTTCACCATTCTGGCTCAGTGGCCATTAAAGGGCTTTGGCCAGGCTTTCCTTGCATCCCTCTCTTGAGGTATTTCTGTGTAGTGACTCCTCTGAACCCCCTAGGGCAGGTCCTCAGCCCGAGAGCTTTCCTGCACCTGTCCCACCCAGTATCTGAAAGTTTCCCCCAACACTGTGATAGCACCTTGGCCTTTTTTTCTGTTGGGCCCTTTCCCAGTTCCCACCGCCTCTTTCCCCCACAGTATATAACCATGTGCCCGATGCAATAAACCTGAGACCTGCTGTGCTTTCATGGCTGACACAGCTCCTGGCTCAGTGTTGTTTTCTCCCTGGTACTTGGGGGAGAGCTGGGTTATCGATACTTGCCATCTCACTCGGCTCTGTGGGACTTCAGACTGGCCCTGGGTGTCCCTCTTATACCCATGTTGCTGGAGACCAACAGGCCTGGGCGCTGTCCCTGAGCTCTTCAGCTCAAGGCCAGCGCTCTACCACTTTGAGCCACAGTGCCACTTCCCATTTTCTAGTGGTTAACTGGAGATAAGAGTCTCAGGGACGTTTCTACCCAGGCTGGCTTTGAACCGTGATCCTCAAATATTACCCTCGTGAGCAGCGGGGATGCTATTTGCCAGTCATTGCAGTGAGTCTTCCAGGGAAAGTTCAGAGAAGCTAATGGCTGTCTCTGAGCTAACACGGCAGGGGCTTAACTTCTTTGCGTGTGAGCCTGAGGTTTGTGCTCAGAGTCTCACACTGGCTGGCAGGGCCTCCGCCCTGGAGTCACGCACTTGCCCTTTTACCCTTCAAAAGGAAAAGCTCAAGTGGTCTGTCTTGTCTCCTCCCTGGCTGGTCGGGTGCACAGCCTCTGGTTTAGGTCTTCCCCGAGGTGGGGTGACAGCCGTACTCACTGTGTCCAGCCACTGGCCAGCACGGCCGGCTGCCGAGGCTAGCCTTGAACCACAGTCCCCAGAGTCTGCTGTGAGCAGTGCGAGTTACTCAGGCTGTGGAAGGTAGCCTGGCCTGGTGGCCTTGGGCATCCGGGGACTGTGCCCCAGCCCTTGGGCAGGGGGTGGCGGGTGGGCAGGGGAGCGGGGCCTACCTCCTTCGAACTCGGTCTGGCAGCTCCCCGCGCTCTCGTTGAGGCTCTCCTCCTCATTGATGATGATGTTTTCAATGTCTTTCATGGTCAGGTGGTCCCGGAACGCGTGGTACAGGATGTGCTTCAGCTCCTCCAGCGTGACCCTCTGCATGTCGAACTGCGGGGACAAGCGGTGGGCGTGACCGGCGGCGTGTGGGGACAAGGTCCGGGCTGGACCCCGGCCCCTAAGAACTCAGAGAGCCCCTCCACTTTGCAGGACAGCTGCGAACCACTCTCCGCCCTGGGAGGGAACCGAGGGTGCCCGGCTGCTGCATCTCGGCCGGTTGGCTTCCTTCCTGCCGTGGTCACTGTGCCCCCTCCTGGTCCCGCCCCAGGCCTGCACAAGCTGGCCCATGCATGGCGGATTGGAGACGCAGGGAGGAGGAGCCTCAGGCATGGTTGTCAGGCCAGGGCGTTGACCTTGGCAGGACCACTGCTGGCCTCCCAAGTCCACTGGCACTCAGCGAGCCTACTGTGCGCACGCACGTTGCTCTCTTCCCATTTCTCCACTTGTGGCCCGTTAGAAGGAGGAGGAAAACCTGGCGTCATTGCTCATTCCTGTCCTCCCAGCTACTCAGCAGGCGGAGACCTGGAGGACTGAGGTTCAAAGCCTACTCAGGAGGCTGACATCCGAGGATCATGGCAGCAGTCAGTGAGTTTAGCTCCAATAGCTACCAAAGCAGTGAGGACGTTGCAGTGAGACCCTCCGATCTCAGCCTCCGGAGTGGCTGGGCGACAGGAGTGAGCTGCTGTGACAGCGGGTTCAAGGCCCCCGACTGTGAGACACGCACACCTGTTGAAAGCGTGACTTAGCAAGAAAGCTAAATAAATTTGTAGGAGATTTCCATTCCACTTAAAAGAACAAACTCTTTTAATAGGAGTTAGCTCATTAAACGCTGAAGTAAATATTGTAGCTCATTAAATACAGCTTTATTTATTCGCTTTAGCAGAACGCAGCAGAATGTCAATTTCAGAATAAATTTTTAATGAATGAAGGAGCTTAGAGAACCTTGCTTATGCCCGCAGGGACCGGCTGAGTTTTCCAATTAGCGTGACTCATCACAAAGCCGCACCTCCACGGCACGGGAGCCTGGAGATTGTCCCCACAAACCCTGGCACGGCCACGACCCAGCCACACCTGCCGCACCCCCGTGGCTGAACAGGAGGCGAACGTGGCCCCCACACACGCCAGGGGTCCTTCTGCAGCCCAGCCCCTGAGCCACGGTCCCGCCTTGCGCTCCACCCCTGGACAGGCACCCACACTTCCCCACCTCCTTCTCACCTCCCCCACCTCCTTCTCACCTCCCCCCTGCCCCCCCTTCCCCGTGCACCAAAGCCAGCCCTCGGTGACCTGCAATGGAGCCACCAATGGGCTGGCCACGATTTGCGTACCACCTTGGAGATTTACATCTGGCCTCGGTGGTTTGCATGCTGTGATTTGAAGACACTGTCACAGGAAGGCGACAGGACATGCACATCTTTCATCTTACCGGGCGTGTGCCCTCGTAGTGGGCCACCAGACTGTCAGGTGATGACGGGGTGGACAGGTGCTGGGTCCCCCCCTCCCCCCAGCTAGCCATGGAGGAAGCTGCTCCCCCTCTGGTCTTTCCTAGCTTTGGAGAACGGAACGTTTAAATGATTGTTCCACTTCATAAACTCTGGCCCAGGGAGGCGCTGGGCAAATTGTGAAATCAAATAATTCTTTAGTGGAAATGAGGTTTAACATAAAAGCCCGCTGATGAAGGTGGAACGTCCCGAGACCACATTCCCCCCTGCACCTCAGTGACCAGGAAGGCGGGGGGGGGGGTGAGCGGAAGTCGGTGGCCTCTCTGTGAGAAGGTCAGCCGTTCCCGAGCACCAGCTAAGGACAGGCCGTGGCTTGTGGAGACAAAGTCCTTCCTGTCCAGCCTCAGCTCCTGCCCCACCCGGGACTGCAGAGGATTAACGCCTGGCCCTGAGCACCCACGTGGCTGGAATGAGGCCCTTGCCATGCCCAGTTCCATGTCCAGCGCCCAAGCTGTGAGCTCTCAGAGGTAAACAGCTCCGCCTCCCTCCAGAGCTGAGCTGATGCTGGAGACTTCTGCCAGCCACGTGGTCCCGTCCTGTCCCCATCCGGGGGCCGGGGAGGGGGTCCCTGCCACGGGGTGGGAGGGGAGTGGTTAGAAGAGCAGGGTCTGTGCGTGCGTGGATGAGTGTGGGGGTCTCGGCCGTCCGTGTCCACAGCACGCCTCCCTCGGGAGCTGACGGAGGAGCGGAAGCCAAGGGGCAGAGTGCATCACTTTCTGCCAGCCAGACCCCTGGAATGGCCGGGAATGCCCCCGCCCTCCCTCCCTCCCCCCACCTCACGGGGCCTGCACCACTATGTCACCCAAAGCAGAAAACAGAAGCACTGTGGAAGGGGCCGCTGTGGGACACCTGTGGGCAGCCCTGCCGGTGGGCTCCACCTGGCACCCATGCCCTTAACGCCCTGTCTGTCCCATCACCGCGATGTCACAGGGGTCCTGTCACCTACAGAGGAGGAAGCACTGGGACCAGGCCCGAGGCCCCGAGTGTTCTCCTCTCCACAGGATCCTTCAGTTTGGGGGATTCCTCAGGGTGTTTTATTTACTCGTCAGCTCAGCAAAGGCAGCCAGCCGCTCCAAGCAATACGAGCCATTCGCGCCGGTACAGGCCAGGACTGTGAAACTCAGCCGTCTGCCCCTGGTTAGAACTCCAGGGACCGGGCAGAGAGAAATCTAAGCATCGTCTGAGCCGGCAAGGCCCAGATGGGAAGGAGATGAATCAATTTCCACCCTGATTAAAATCCTGCCCACAGCGGCAGGTGACTCACCAAGTCAGAAGGTTCCTGAAGGACCGGCAGGCACCGCGTCCTGCCTGCTGCTCCTGGTCTGTCTGTCTCTCCCTGTTCTGTCCCCACACACACTGAGGAGCACAGACCTGCCTTTGGGGAGGGGGCCATACTGGGTTTGAACTCAGGATCTGACACTTGACATGCAGAAGCTCTGCCACTTTCCAGCTCCTTTTCCTCTACAGGGCTCACTTTGAGATGGAAACCTTCCTACCTCCATCAGCCCCACTCAACCTCCTCCTCCCTCCCTCCCTCCCTCCCTCCCTCCCTCCCTCCCTCCCTCCTTCCCTTTTACTTCCTTCTTTCTTTTGCTAACTTCCTTTTGCCCAGTTAGTCTCCAAGTAGAATCCTCTTGTCTCTGCCTCCTGTCTGGCCCTATTTGTGGACAGACGTGGTTTACTTAGGGGATATCTTTTAGCTTCCAGACGTTCAGTGTGCAGAGTCAAAGTGACTGTGACCGTGGCTCTTTCTGGGGTTGGGACCTGGCCTGGGTCTGGCCCCGCCCCAGGAATACCAAGCAGGATCCCCAGGCATGCTCTTGCCCTCGGGCTCCGCCGGCCTCCTGTGGGATTTGGTTTGCTTCTGCTCGGGGTGTGACGCCGTGAGGCGTGCCTCTGTGCCCCTGCGGCAGCCCAGCGGTGTCCGCTCTGGGTGGGAGACATAGCCAGCCCTCCCAGGCCACTGTCCGCTGGAAGCAGTCTACAAACGCCAGTGAGGCCAGTCCCGGTCCTTACCACCCATGCCCACAGGCTGCCCTCCCAGCTCCTTTTCCACAGGCGCCATTTTAGAATGCCTTGCTTGGATTTCCACTCAGAGCTCTGGAGGGCTGTACACTGTCTACACCAGAAGGCACAAATGTCAGAGCCTTGACTCCACTCTGCAGAACAGGCTCCGATTCAGCTATTAAAACTCACTGAACCCCCACACTTCCAAAACACGAAGGCAGATGACTCATCCATCCCGTCATCCATCGATCTACCCACCAACCACCCGCCATCCATTCATGTATCCACCATCCATCCATCCATCTGTCCATCCATCTACCCACCATCCATCTACCCACCAACCATCCAACCATCCACCCAACATCCATTCACCTACCCAATAACCACCCATCTATCCACCATCCATCCACCCATCATCCATCCATCCATCCATCCTTCCAACATCCATCCATCTACCCACCCATCGTCCATCCATTAGCTATCCATTTACCCATCACTCATCCTCAACTTGGTTGGGTGTTCTTGAGTTTGGCAGTAGGGATCTCTATACAAAAAGACCTAGTCTGTAATGTTAATAAAGCTACAAGCCAGAGGATAGTAAAAGGACTAACACAATTCAAAGTGGTAAGAGCCACAATAGCTAGGTACCAGAGGCTCACACCTGAAATCCTAGATACTCAGGAGTCTGAGAAATAATGAATCGGAAATAATCCAGAGAGGCAGACCTGGAGCTGAGGGGCACAGCGGTCCCGTAACGCTGACAGACATGAACTCAGTGGTCACGGTCTGAGTCCCCAGGCCTGGAAGAGCTCCGAGCTGTGGCACGCCCTGAGGAGAGCGGACCCACAGCCCGCTGCCCAGGACCATGTGCCTGACCACACGGGTCTATACTGAAGTAGCGTGGTCCGTCCAAACCCTTATGGCTGCGGTCCCCTTGGTGTGAATGTGTACTCAAGAAGAAGCGGGCCTTCTGGTAAGAAGCCTGGGCAAATGTGTGTGCGTGTATTATAGGGGTGACACCCAGAAATGTCTTTCCTGGAGCTGGCTGAACCATCACTAAACACAACACAGGTGACGGGCAGGCAGAGGATGGCAGGGCCAGATCCCAGGCCCGAGGCTCTGGGGACTCAGGGCAGGAGAGCCCGCTCCAAGGTGGGATGGGGACAGGTCACTGTGGCCCTGAAGCCGCCTGCAGCTGGCATGGCCCATCTGTCAGGCAACTGAGCTTCCGGAAGCCTCTTTAGAAGTGGCAGACTCGGGGGACAACGGTTCATTTTCTTTTAATTAGCTGAGTAACCTAACAAGGGGGAAAAGTCCTTCCGAAAAGGAGAAGTCAGTCTTCATCCTTTCCTATTTTTGTCCGTCTCCAAAGACCTTGAAAATAAAACCAAACTTATTTAACAAGGAGGGCGGCGCGGGGGCCTGAGTCCCTCGGCACCTCACACCCGGAGGGTGTGAGAACTCTGGGCTCCATCTCTAAGCTTCTCCATGCCTGTCTGGGAGGAAGCGCCCGCCGCGGAGGGCGTGGGGCGGGCAGGCCGGCTGGCACGCTCCCCTCACTCACCCCGGCCCGAGGTGCCCTCGCCAAGCATCCATCGCTGACCGCCCAGAGCCGTGCAGGGTCTCCTGCATCACGTCAGTGTCACAGGGAGGCCTACCCAACACCAGAATCACTACTGGACCCGAGGAAGAAGAAGGTCCTTCCGGAGATGGCTTTGGTCTTGTTTCCTTCTGAACATTTGCCACCTAAATCGGGCTACTTTGTCTTATTTTTTTTTTTTTTGCCAGTCCTGGGCTTGAGCTCAGGGCCTGAGCACTGTCCTTGGATTTTCTCAAGGCTAGAGCTCTACCATGAGCCTCAGCACCACTTCTGGCTTTCTTCTATGTATGTGGTACCGAGGAATCGAACCCGGGTCTTCGTGCATGCTAGGCAAGAACTTTAACCACTAGGCCACACTCCCGGCTGATCGGGCTACTTTGTAATACTGTGGTTATAATCAGGAATGTTGCCAAAGGCCCAGTGTGTGTGTGTGTGTGTGTGTGTGTGTGTCTGTGTGTGTGTGTGTGTGTCTGTGTGTGTGTGTGTCCTGGAGCCTAGGACCTGGGTACTGAGCTCTAGTCTTTAGGGCTGGCACTCTACCGCGGGGCCACAGCTCAATGTTCAGCTCTGTGGTGGTTCAGGGTCTCATGGACCTTGGTGCCCAGGCCGGCTCTGAGCTGTGATCCTCAGATCTCAGCCTTCTGAGCAGCTGGGATGACAGGCAGACGCTTGTGTCTCGCAGCTTCTGTCACCCGGCGATTTCTCGTCCAAGGACCCCTGCCCACACAGACACGGCTGCTCGCTCTCCACCAGAGACTGCCCACGGTCGCCTCCCCTGGGCTTCCTTCAGCTCAGGACCCTGGTTTCCTTCCTGGACGTTTTACACAGAGAAGAGGAGGGGCCATCTGGAGGGGAGGGACTCGTGTGCTGTGGGTGGGGGAGCCGGGCGTGGGGGCCAGGCAGCGCTTCTCTTCTGTTATTCCAGTTTTGAGTCTCTGCTGTACTCAGCACAATCAACAGAGCGCCAGAGGCACTTCAATTTTCTTCCTGGGCAATGGCTTCCTTTATCTCCGTGGCGGCGGCGGCGGGAACTTTATAAATTGATGCGAATGGCAAAAGCTAAATGAGATGGGGGGAGAGAGACGCGGGAATTAACCGCCCTTTTCCATCGGGCGGCTGGGCTGAGGCGGCTGTTGGAGTCATCCTCCAGAAAGGATTTAGTCCCTGCGTTCGGCAGGTTGACAGGAGGTGGCCAGGCAGGAGTCTGGTCCCGTTCAAAGCTGTCGCTGTTGGCCTAGGCAGAGTCTAGCATGGCGGGTGTGGGAGGGGGGTGCCCACGTGGAAGGATGGAAAGGAAAATGAGGTTTTACAAATGAAGCCAAGCCTGGTGCTGGTGGCTCATGCCTTATTCCTGGAGTCTGAGCAGGGGAGGCTCGCAGTTCAAGGCCAGCCCAAGCAGAGAAGTCTTTGATACTTCACTTGCCTAAAGCCAGGCTGGGGCCAGAATTGCAGGCCCGTGACCCCAGCAACCACAGGAGGCGAGGCGTGGGGGGCTGGGTGCATCCAAGCATATGGTGGGGTGGGAGCAAGGCTAATCTCACAGATAACCAGCTAAACATAGGGCTGGGGGGGGAGGAGGAGATGCCTGGAGTTCACACCCCTGTGTCACCAAAACTACACAAACAGACAACTCAAGAATAAACCCTCTCACCCTAAAAGTATAACCCCCCCATGAAGCCATGAAGATTCTGCCCCTGGGGCAACCAGCGTCACTCCTGGCCCTCAGCAAGGCCCAGCCTGCTCCCAGCCGTGTCCCCTCGGCTGTCACACACGCAGGAGCCCCTCCTGGCACAGGGATGAGCTGGCCGTCTACACCGGAGCCCAGTCCCGACCGTCAGTCTGTGGATGCATGCGTGTGTGTACGTGTGCATGTGTTCTTCTTGTGTACGTGTGTCTCTGCCCATGTGTGTGTGGCCTTTGGTTGTCCTGGGGTTTGCACTCAGGGCTCTGTGCTGGCTAAGCAGGACTCTACTACTTGAGTCACGCCTCCCGCCATTCTCGCTTTTGTTATTTGGTCCTCTCATAATCACTTTTGTTTTGTTTTGTTTTTGGTTGGTCATGGGGCTTGAACTCTGGGCCTGGGTGCTGTCTCTGAGCTCTTCAGCTCAAGGCTAGTGCTCTACCACCTGAGCCAGTGCCACTTCTGCGATAGTTATTTTTTTCAGATGGGACCTCACACGTTAGCCCAGGCCTCATGCTGTAACCCGCCTCCTTCCCTCCCGTGCTGGTGACAGGGACGCTGCCATCACATTCATCTTGGTGGCTGAGATGCCATCTCGCTGACATGTTGCATCTCTGCCTCTCATAGCTGGGAACAAATGAGTGAGCTCTGTGCCACTCCGGCTTTCCTGTCAGACTCACAGTTCTCAGAATGTCTACCACAATGACTAGCGAGCCTTTCCCACAGCGCAGGACGGGCGAGCTCTCCTGAGGCGCGTATGTGTGCATGCACATGTGAGGCTAGGAATACGTGCGTGTGTGTGCGTGTGTATGTGCGCGCGCGCGTGTGTGTGTGTGTGTGTGTGTACAGACAGGAAGATTTGGAATTCAGGACATCTCCACATGCTCCTGAGTTCTGACTTTTCTAAGTCAAAGCAATTGGAGCTGACGCCGCCTCTTCTCAGGAGGACAGAGCTGTGTGCTGAGAAGACGCAGCCAAGACGGCAGAACTCAGCATCACGCCCACGAGCACAAGAACCACAGCCTCCATGGATCTTCACCCCACGATCACAAGGACCACAGCCTCCGTGGATCTTCACCCCACGATCACAAGGACCACAGCCTCCGTGGATCTTCACCCCACGATCACAAGGACCACAGCCTCCGTGGATCTTCACCCCACAATCACAAGGACCACAGCCAAGCCCGAGGCGCATTACCCCATGATCCTGCTGTCCCTCCAGGGAGGCATAAACTCCCCACCAGGATCTACTCTTTTAGGCTCAATGTATTTTCATTACTATTAGAGTCACGTTTATGCAGAGTGACAGTGGCCCAAGGAGTACCCACCTAGACTACGGAAAGCCCCGTACTCAAGCAGGCAGCCGCCGTGGCAGTCAGAGTATGAAATGTCTGACAAGACAGATAAGAAATCTGAGCCCTTCTCCGCTTCCCTCGGAAGAACAGACACTGGTAGATCCGCCCCTCACCTGCGAGTATCCGGCAGCCTGCGTTCCACGTGAACGCGTGAGCTGTGTCTGTAGAAATGTCGCCTGCCTGTCCATCCTGTCGGGGAGCTGGCCCCACTCAGTGACTCACACTCCCCAGGGCTGTGACTCCCACCTCCACCTCCCGATCCTTCCCCTCGCCGTTGAGTGCGTCATGTAGATGCAAGTGTGTACAGGGAACTCTGCGGCCCGGACCCTTCCTGCCCCTGTCTCCAGGCCTGGAGCCCAAGTATGAGACCCTAGCTGAGAATAAACTAAAAGGCTAGAGTGAGGCTAAGTAGTGGAGGGCTTGTCCAATGTGCTGTAGACCCCAAGTTCAATTTCCAGTGCTGAAACAAGAGGGGGAAGAAGAGGAGAGGGAGGAGGAAGGGGAGAGGGAGAGGAAGAACAGAGGAAGAGGAGGAGCAGGAAGAGGAGGGAGAGGAAGAATACAAGGAAAAAGAGGAGGAAGAGGAGGCAGAACAGGAGGAGAGGAGGAGGAGAAAGAGGAGGAAGAGGAAGATGGGGAGGCGGAGGAGGAGCAGGAGGAGGAGAGGATGGGGATGAATTGGCAGTGTTTCTGAAGAGCTCATTCGGCCCTCACCCTCTGCCCCTGGCCTCAGAGCGGCAGGTGGCAGGCCATCTCTTTCTCGCCCGCCCTGGTCCGGCTGGGTGACTTCTCCCTCGCACGTGGCAGCTGCCTTGACGTCTGCATCTGGACAGGGACTGCGCTGGGAGCTGGCACAGCCACCCCCCGCCATGCTGTCACACCCAGGAGCCCCTGGTCTGCTGGTCATGCTGCTGCCACATAAGCAAGGAAAGCGAGGCCCAGAGAGGCCCAGAGTCTGGGCTGTGACCAGGGCATCCCGGCTCTTCGTTTCTCCCTTGCTGCATCTTATTTTTCTTAGTTCGTTTGCCTTTGGCCTCATTCTGTTCAGACCAATGGTCTGCTCTCCATGGGCCTGCAAAGACTCAGTGTTCTTAATAGCTCGCATAACCGACCGGTGACTAGTAAATAAATGGCGGTGGTGTCTCTGCCTGATGCACCCCACGAAACACGAACTCATTACAGCCTGCCATTGCACTGCACCCGACATAGTCCATTTGTTTCTGGATGTTTCCCTTCCTGAAGATTGAACAGGATTACCAGAAAGAAATAAAAAAGGCAGATAGGATAGGAGGTGGAAGCCGGGGCCTGGGACAGGACATGCACACGAGCTGTCCTCAGACACCCTATATGAGTCCAGGTGGACACAAAGTCAGTGGCTGAGAACGAGGCTCTGGTGTGGTGCCCGGGGGGCGGGGGCGGTGAGGAAAGTACATATAACCAGGCCGGGGCTGCAAACACAGTCAGATACGCAGGTGACCCCTTCCGATTGCCTGAACGAATGGCTGTGCACCTCGGGAGACACCAGAAGCTCCAGGCTTCAGCAGACGCCGTCTTCTTCCCATCCACTCCTCCTTGCATCCCCGTGAGCTGAGCCCCGGTGCCGACACACTGGACGAAGGGCGAGGGCTGGGGGGTTCCGGCCCTCTGGAAGTCAGCAAGCAGCGTGAGGGGCTCCGAGCTGCAGGTGCGACCCACAGCCCCACAGCCTCCGCCCCACAGAGGCCTCCCAGCCTCCCGGTGGAAGGCAAGGAGGATAGCCTTCCTCCTTCCGCCTGGGGCCGTAACTCTGCTAATAAAGCTCGGGACATTTGCAAGGAACAGCCAGCCCTTACACACGGGAAGGCCCAAGCCATCTGCACCCCATGTTTTCCCCTTGACAAAGCTCATTCACTGCCAGAAGCGCCTAGAACCTGGGCTTCTATGCGTGACAGAACAGAGTGGCCGACATCACGCTGGCCTGAAGCCTCGGTCCACGGCCGGTGGCTCCACGGGCCTCCCGGAGCTGCAGGAAGGCCCCGAAGACATCTGAGGAGCCCAGCAAAGAAAACAGTGAAGTAACACCATGATGGGGAGGAGACTAGAACACGACACAAACATGAAAGGACTGGTGAGCGACTGCCGGGGTTGTAACTCACAGCAAAGGCACCTCACACCAGGACTCTCTGCAGGGCTGCCGTCAGATCGCGCCACTGCAGGGCTGCGGCCCCACGCCAGGCTCAAAGCTCAGTCATGGACACACCCCAGGTGGTACACACCTGCCAAGTACCCACCTCACACACACACACACACACACACACACACACACACACACACACACACACTGCACGGGCCTCAGATCACACACACACACAAACACACTCTGGATGGGCACTATTGGAGAGCAACACTGAGGTCAAACATCAGCATCAACCACTGAAGGAGGAAGGTTTGTGTGGCTCCGTTTCAGAGGCCTCAGTCCACTGTGGAGAGCACTGAAGGTCAGAGCCCAGTAGTTAACACCATGGCAGCAGAGAGCAGGGCACAGGATACAGCGCCCAAGGGCCACCCCTGGCCTGCTTTATCCAATCAGACCCCAGGGACACGCCCCTGTGACACACCTCCTCCAATCAGACCCCAGGGACACGCCCCCGTGACACACCTCCTCCAATCAGACCCCAGGAACACACCCCCGTGACCCACCTCCTCCAATCAGACCCCAGGGACACGCCCCCATGACCCACCTCCTCCAATCAGACCCCAGGGACACGCCCCCGTGACCCACCTCCAACAACTGCCCACTGCAGCCAATAATTCTAATTAGGCCTCTCCCAGCAGATTCGTCCACTGGTCACTCTGTGGGTCTGATCCCAGATGGTGTAATTGTGGACACAGCCGCATAGACACACCCAGAGGTGTGCTTTGCTCATCCCGAGGTGTCCCTCAGTGCTGCCCAGTCAGGCTGACTGTCCATTCTACTTGATGTCTCACAGCATCCAGCACAAACACTTGCACAGCACACCTTTAAAAACTGTGCCTGGCACGTGCACTTCCTGAGAACTGAAGTCTGCCCCGAGCATTCTGTTTCCAACACTGACACCACAGAAGTGGCCATGCCTGTAGGTACTCAAGGTCTCTGAGCCTGAGTCCCGCGGCGCCCCCGTGTACAGAGAGCAGAACTGGGTGCGTGCCTTGCTCGGCTGCAGGCTCTGGAATCCAGAGGCAAGGCCAGGGCTGTGGCTCTGGCTAGTCATCTCAGCTACGTGGGGCTCAGACCTGAAGCACTGAGATTCCAGGACAGCCAGGGCAGAAAAGTCAGCCAAACTCCACTTCCAATTAACAAGCACAAAAAACAGTCCTGGAGGCATGGCTCGGGTAGTAGAACACCCGCTGTGATCCCTTTTTGGGATGAGTGAGTGTTCATTATGAATTTTGGCAAAGGTAAGGTTTATAATTTGATGCAACAGGGCCTTAAGACGACATCTACATGATCACTGCAAAAGTGCTGCCTGCCCAAGCAAAAAGGGAAAATACAACTTACACAGCTCTATTTCAGTGAGCTAGGAGGGAAGAGGTACAAGGAAGTTTGGCAGTTTAATTTAGGGTTTAGAAGGATGCTAATTACCCCAGTGTCCCAGAGCTGCCATTTTGAAACACTTTTAGAAAGTCACAGTTAGTGCCAATTACCTTAAATAAACAAAACAAAACAAAATATGGGGGCGATCCAGTAATAAAGCCTCCTTTCTGGAGACTGCCTGAACAATGAGCCTTTTCTACCTCACTGAGGCCCGTCCTCTTTACCGCGTCTGACTTGGCGTGATTCAATTAAATATGATTCCAGTCACCTTGTGGTGAGACAGAGCGGTGTCCTGGGGTGGCTGGCTCCAGGGGGAGGGTGGGGGGCCACGTGGGGCCAGGCCTAAGGGACAAGCCATCTGCACCGTCAGCTGATCTGGTCTTGAAGCCTGCTGTCTTTTGAAAGGAGCCTCTCAGTTCCTGAGGGAGGAGCGGCCCCAGCCTGGAGGAGCACGGTCCCAGCCCAGAGTATGGCCCACGCCCCGAGCCGCTCTCTGCCCAGCCCCTGAGGGAGGAGCGGCCCCAGCCTGGAGGAGCACAGCCCCAGCCTGGAGCGCGGCCTGCTCCACGAGCTGCTTTCTGTCCACCCCTTGGCTACATGGCTCTTCCCAGATTAGCAATTAGGTTGGATGCCAGCACAGGCCCCATTTGGGCAACAGTTCTGGGAAGCAGAATGACGGCGCAGGAATCTTCTGGTCTTTCCTCATTAACCTTGTGTCTGGGGAAAGAAGGTCGTGTTCTACAGCCAGCAGCCCACCGGGAGCAGCCAAGGCCAGCCCCACCGGCTGGGCTTCCCTCCAGCACAGTGAGCCCTGCTGGCTGGCTCTCAGCTGTGCGGAGGGAAGGGGACCGCCCGAACGGTGTCCACTCCAGACGGCCACTCCAGACTGGGGCCACGGAGGGCCACGGAGGCAGGAATGCAAAGCAGGTGGCTCCTCTTGCCAGTTTGTAACCAGCCACTCCAGTCTGTGGTCTCAGTCTTTAAAAGGAAACAAGAGCCAGGCGGCAGCGCCTCACGCCTTTAATCCTAGCTACTCAGGAGGCTGAGATGTGAGGATCATGGTTTAAGGTCAGCTCAGGCAAGACATCTTCTATTAACCCCCCAAAAAGCTGTGACTGAGCTGTGGCTCAAATGTAGAACATTAGCCTTGAGGGGGGAAAAGAAAAGCTCAGGGCCCTAAAAAAAAAAAAAAGTACCTAGGCCCTGAGTTCAAGCCCCAGGACTGACATATACACACAAAAAATTTAAGTCTGACGGAGTCATTGTTCCGGCTGCCCTAGCCTCTGGTAGGCCCCACATCCGGGCCTGCGACACCTCCCTGAGTACGCCTGTCTCCTGGAACCTCTTGTCCCGGTCCCCAGCCTGCACGCTCGCTTGCCCTCCCTTCTCTTTGCTTCTCTGGGTGGCGTCCTTTTGGGGCAAAAAGCAGCCATCTTACCAGGAACAAATCATGTTAGCTGAAGTGAGCCGTGCCCAGGGAGACACACAGTGCACGTTTTTACTCACAGGCGGAAGCTAGATCTAAGATATACAGGGACATGAAGAATGACAGTGACACCAGAGGACGGGGTTCTCGGGGGAGGGACTCAAGGCACAGTGCCCGCGTGCCTCTGCTCATGTAAAGTTCTGTTTATCAGAATGAACTCCCCCACAAGAGGGTTTTTCCTTTGTGGCTGTGTTGTTTTCTTGTCTGTCTTGTTTGTTCATTTACCTGTCTTGGGGCGGGAGCAGGAAATGGAGGGATGGAGGGCGGTGGACAGATGCAGCCAGAGTCCTCCCGGCCATCGTGTGGAAAATGGCCTCCACCACTTGTGGGTGGGAAGGGGGGACCAGGAGAGAGTAAGGGAAGGGGTCACTGTCCAAAAAGATGCGCTCTCTACCGGAGGCCAGTGAAAATTTACAAAGAAAGCGGCAGCCACCCTACCATTTGTCTCTGGGATCTTCTCCCCCCTCACACAGCCGGACCCCGGCGGCCTCTGAGTCCACCATGCCCCTGACGTGGGGTTTGGTCAGGGAGACATGTTCCTTCCTGTCCACGTCCAGTGGTGCCCACGAGACAGCGCCCACGTTAGGCTCGGGGTCCCCTGCGGGGATTTTCTCAGTGACACTGGCTGCTCCTGGTGTCACCCGAGGGAACGGGGACCCAGACCAAACAAAGTTGTTTTTCCAAGCCAAGCATCGGTCTTCTGCGGAGGCCCGGGACGCTGGCCCAGGCACACCAGAGCTGCCGGGATCCGCTGGGGCCGGCCCAGCCCCGCACGCCTCATGTCCCGGGCAGACCTGCCCCTGCCACGGGCACGGGGGGCCTCCGTGATGCGGGAGGGGTGTCTGGGCTGTGCCAGGCAGGTCAGCACAGAGGAGAACATGAGACAGAGCCACCAGTGCACAAGCTCAGACACAATGCAGACATGGCCAGAGCCGGAGCAGGTGCAGGGCTGGGTCCTTGCGCTGCCAGGGCCATTCCAGAGTTTACAGCATCTATTGTGGGCTGTACAAAATCGCCAATGGTGCAGATGGTGGGCCCGCCCACGGGAAGCGTGGGCGTCTGTCTTGTCCTGTTCCAGGGCCCTCGGGCCAGACGCCCGCTCCCGAGCTCGGGACGCCGCCAGCTCTTCCCCTGCACAGAGGCTGAGGATGGTTCTGGAACAATAACAGTATGGATGCCCACCTCTCCACACACAAAGAAGCCCACAGAGCCCGCTCCCCTCTGGGGCTGGCGTGGTGGAGCACTGGGTGGTAAGAGGAAGGGAGTAGTCAGAGCTGTGCCTGGACCTGGCAGAGCCACCGACATTACAGATGACACGAGCAAGGCCACCGACGTCACAGATGACAACATGAGCAAGGCCACCAGGGCTGGGGGGCCCATAGAGACACCGGCTAACTTTGAACTTCATTTAAAAAATCAGTTAAAGCACATGTATTTTAAGGACAAGGTTAACTTCTGAAATGAGCAACATACAATTTATGGCTTCCGAAACATGAAAGGAAAGGGTGTGAGGGAGGGAGGAGTCCTATCTGGTAGATAAGCAAATGTAATCTGTCCAGTGGCGAACAGACATAAAAACAGACCAAGTAAGTCTGGAAGGGTCAAACAGCCTATAGCTGAGAGACAGAGAGACAGAGAGACAGAGAGACAGAGAGAATGGGTCACACTTATCTATTTTAAGACGAAGGAATCTGCTTGAATGTTTTAAAATCCAGCTACACACCTGGATTACAAAGACAAACCCAAGGGACATACAGGGACAAGTTGAAAGCAAGCTCAACGGAACCGTCTCTGAGCGACGCCATCAATGATTTGTGTGTACGAAGGAGCTGATAAGCCAAGGCTGTGGCTGGGGAGACGGCGGCTAACCTCTCAGGAATGCTCCGTAAGTGGCGAGGCTTAAGGGCACAGCAGCTTCCAAAGATGGAAAAGAAGCCCGGAGCTGGAGAAGTCGGTTCACGCACGCGAGGCCCTGGACAGAGAAGCCGGACTCCGTGGGGGCCGAGAAAGGGAGCACCTGTGGGATTTGTTTGATCTTGTAAGTGCAAAAGGTGAGAGCACAGCGGAAGTCCAGCCAGGCGGGAGGAAGGTCACGTGAAGGGCGAGGGACTACCCCGGTGACTGTGCAGAGGACCCATCTACCCCTGAACAAAGGGGAGACCGGCTCAGGGCTCCCGCAGAGTCACACTGCCAACACAGCCAGGATGTGACGGTGACAGAGCACCGAGGGAGGAGCGTGGGGTCCAGGGTCTGGACCGCGTGGGGGGGCGGGGATGAAGCCCAGCAGGCCGTCTGAGGGGAGCAACTCCAGAGCGGGCAGGGGCAGGGGCACAACTCTGGGAGAACGAACCCAGGAGCGTGGTGCTGGCACCCTGGAGGGTTCGGGGCACGTTGGAAGGCCCCGTCCCCCACCGGGGAAGTATGCGAGGCCCCTCCCTCGGGGCCTGACGCGCTGGCCATGTGGGTGGACAGCAGCTAGAAACGCCCGCCTCTGCCCGGTTGTGCACGAGTGTCTTCCACAGCGGGCCTGGTGGACGGTGGGAGTGCAGCAGCTACGCCATGCTGCGTTGTTTTCACGAGGGACGTGTGCATGTGAACCTGTGAGCAACCCTGACAGCCCCGCTCTGCGTCCTTTATGACAACCCAGGCGGGACGGGTGGCTCACGCCTAGCCTCCTCGCTCCTGGGAAGGCAGAAAAGGGAGGGATGAGGTTTGAGACCAGTCCAGCAAAATGTGAGCCGAACCCCACCTCAACCACTGAATGCCGGGGACGGGGTCCACGCCTGTCATCACAGGCATTTCAAGAATCACAGTCCCGCCGGGCCCCAGGGCCTCCCGCCTGGAGGCCGAGCGCTGAGGTTTGTACTTCAAAGCCAGCCGGGGCAGAAAGGTCCCTATCAGACTCTTATCTCCAATTAAGCCACTCAAAAATGGGGAATGGTGCTTTGGTTCAAGTGGTAGAGCGCAAGCTTTGAGCAACATGGCTCGGGGACAGTGCTCAGGCGCCGAATTCAAGCCCAGTGACTGACCAAAAAACAAACAAACGAATGAATCACAGTCTAGCTCTGAAAACTGGAGACCCTATTAGAAAACTAACTAAAACTGGCGAGGGCCAGAGCACTGGCTTCGCGGCCTGAGGCCCTGGGTTCCAGCCCTTCCACACAGAATAAACCTGTACTGCACTGCCGCGCGTGCGTCCGTGCGGGCATTTCTCAGAGCCAGTGGATGAGGCTGCAGTGCGGAGACCCAGAAGGGGCCAGGGAGGTCTGGAGGCCTTGGGCAGGGAGCAAAGGGGACAGGCAAGGCAGGCAGCACCCAGCCCACGGGGCCCACAGGCCCCAGCGGAGCACTGGTGGGGGGCTGTCACCATGGTGGACATGGAGGACGCGGAGCTCGCTCCATGTCCAGGCTGTACCGCACACTCCACAGTGCCGCCAACCCTGAGAGGGGCCCGGCACGGCCCCCAGGCTGACGGTGGGGCAGGGAGGAAAGGGCACCGTGCACACCTGTAATCCCAGCTGCCAGGGAGGCACAGGCAGACATCACCAGCTAACACCAACCCAGCAAAAACCTGCGTGAGGGCTCGGGGGCTTGGCTCAAGCGGCAGTGCACCGCCTAGCACGCACGAGGCCAGGGGTTCAAACTCCAGCAGCATCAAAAAAAGGGCGACACAAATGGACGGAAAAGCAGGAGCAGGGCCACAGCCCGGCACAGCAGGCTGATGGGAGCGAGGGAGCCCACGGTGAGGGGTGGTATCTGTGGCCTTGCAGGTGGCTCTGCGGACGGCCCAGGCCCTGGCATCGGACGCCAGCGTGGACAGAGCCAGAGGCCGCATGGACAGTGCTGCGCAGGGCTGGCTGGGAGGGAGCTCTGACTCTGAGTCCAGCCAGACTCCTTGCAATTTCCCAGAAGAATACACACAGGCATAAGACTTTTTCTTTTAAAGAAGAAAAGAACTAGCGCCATGTGCAAACTGAAGATAAGGGAGGGCCGGCGTCAAACCTGGGAAGAATGTCCATTTGTGAGAGCCTGGGATGGAGGGAGAAGGAAGACACCTCGTCTGCACTCCGAGGGGGCCTCGGGGCTGCACCTCCCCGCCTGGCCATCTCCCCGGAAGCAAGACAAAGACCCCTTCTGCCCAACAGATGCTGCAGAGAACGAGACACGCGCTGCCAGCGCCGGGCAGGTTGCGCCAAGAAGTTCTGGGCAGGCTCAGGCGGCCTTCCACAGAGGAGGAAGCAACATGGTTACCTAAGAGGAGCAGAACCAGGGCACAGGGTAAGGATGTGTCAGCGCCCAGAGGGGCCTCCCAGCGCCGGCAGCGGCCCCTGGCCTCCACGGCTGAGCAGGAAGGTCAGATCTAGAAGGACTCGCCTTAGTCCACTTTGATTGGGGTGTGTGTGTGTGTGTGTGTGTGTGTGTGTGTGTGTGTGTGTCCTCCGCTTCCTTTAACACACACACATCTTTGGTCTTCATTTCTTATTTTAGTTGTTAAACACATCCCAACACCCCAGCCACAGACGCACACCTGCACACCAACCCAACGGCCCGCCCCTGCTCCCAGGCTCGTCCTGCCACTCTGCCCTGAGATGGCTCCACGCCTGGCCAGGTGACGCAAGGGAGGGGCTGCTGGGCTGCTCTGCTCATCTTCATTGCTGCGTCTCTCCCTTCTTCCTTCTCTCCTTCCCTCGGTCCCTCCTTCCCTCTCTCCTTCCCTCCCTCCATCCCTCTCTCCCTCCCTCTGCTTGAACCCAGGGCCTGGGCACTAAGTCTTGGCTTGTTCACTCACAGCTAGTGCTCTACCACTCGAGCCACATTTCCACGTCTGGTTTTCTGGTGGTCCATTGGAGACAGAGTCTCCCAGAGCCTCCTGCCCAGGCTGGCCTCCAGCTGCAGTCCTCGGGTCTCGGGAGGCAGGCATGAGCCACGGTGCCCCCTGTGTTTCCTGGGACCTGCTGTTGGTGGCACCAGGCCTGCAGGGCTCCTGGGATGAGGAGAAGCCCAGCAGGGCTCCTGACACCACGCTGAGGATGCGGCCAGAGGCCAGGCTGACCCTTCACCTCCCGAAACGAAGACTGCCATTTGCTGAGCGTCCATCTCGAGGTGAGTGGGATGGCACGGCTCCACTCTGGAAGACGAGGCCATGATGTTCTTGGCAGAAGAAGCGGGAAGCTGTTCCCCCACCCCCACCCCGCCCCGGGGGGACTTTTAACAGTAAGACAAACACACTTTAAACCCAGTTTCCTCATGGGGGAAGCTAACCCGTAGTAAAAGGCTTTCCAACAAGCGGAGCTTCCTTGCTAATTCATGTAGAGGATAAAACAGACACAACAATCAATACGGCAAAAGACGGACGGCGGAGAACCGGGATCGGCCTGTCGGGACGGCTGTGACACCGAGACACAGGCCGGGCAAGGCCTGGCCACCGAGCAGAGACGGGGACGGGGAGAAACACCCGCAGAGGCAACCGAAAGAAAGAAAAGCAGATGGGCAGCGCTGCTCCTGCTACAGAGGAGCCAGGGTGTCAGAGGGAAGGTGTCCCCCCCCCAGTCCCTCACCTCTCCACTTCACCTCCCCCAGCGGCCCAGTCCCAACATCACATCCCGTCCCTGCTCCCCCCGCCCCCCCCAGCACGGCCAGTGACACGCCGCGAGTGGCACGAGCGCCCTAGCGCCCCGAGCACAGATGCACTGTCACCAGGAGGCCCTCACTGTGCCCGGCTTCAAGGTGCCACTAAAATGGCATGCAGAAGTACTGGCGTGGCCTGGTGGCTGCTGTCTGAGCCGCAGCGGAAGGTCAGCGGGGCCCCGTCAGTCAGACGCAGACCCACAAAGAGAAGCAGCACCGCGAGGACAGCCTGCAATCCAGAGGCAGGGTGGACAGAGGTGACCTGAAGTGGCCCGGGGACAGTCACCGCAGTGGAGCTGGGAGCGTGGACTCACAGGGTGACACCAGGTGGTCGGCGCCCAACCTCCTCAGAAACCAGGGGAAACAAGGGGTGAGCGCCCGCTCCAGCTCTCTGTAACTGCCTCCCAGGCCACGGGACCGGAGGCAGGGAATTGCTACAATTACGCCACATAGTATCAAAGTTATTTCATTAATCAAAAGCTAAATAAAATCATCATTTAAACAGGAGAATTTGTCAATAGCCAAGAAGCACACACAGGCGCAGGAAGGGAAAATGAGAGCTGAAAATACCCGAACAGAAAATGAAGGGGGGGGGAGCAGGAAATACTCAATGGAGGAGAATATTTTTTCCCCAAATCACTAAAATAGACAGCCATCTGGCATATCCAATTAATGACAAACGAGGAAACACAAAAGTGACAATTGAGAGAAGCCAGGGCAGCAGAAGCGAGTGCTGTTGTTTTAAACGGGGACAGGGACGTGGGCCTGGCATTCTCACTTTGCTTTCTCAGAGCCGGCACCCCACCCCGTACGCCCCAGCTCCACTCCCTGCTAGTGAACGGGGAGAGGAGAGTCTCACACTGTCTGCCTGAGCCGGGCCTCAGGCGGCAGCCTCTCCAGTTCAGCTGGGATTGCAGGTGCACCCCACGGACCCAGTAGGTGAGCACTTTTGAGGGGTGTGGTGCTGTTTGGAGCTGGAAGATAATGGAAATTTCCAAAGCAGACTTAAAAACAATTAGGTGTTAGCTCTGAGGAAAGCATTATCTCAAAAGGGAAGGGGAAGACTGCCAGCCCGTCAGAGCGGTGGAGGAGGAAGTCGGCTGTGGCCCGGCTGGGGGCCTCCAGGCTGCGGGGAGGTGAGAGCGTCAAGTTCACGCACGCAGAGAGTGGCAGATGAGAAAGGGTGAACTCACGCCGCATCACTTGTAATTCATGCATATGCACGGAAAGAAATCAAAACGGCAAATCAAATTTAGAAATTGCACTATAAATTCAAATTACATTAAGAAACTGACCTGTCAGGACAACTGATATTAGTTATGGGACTGAGAAAAAATTTACTTCATGTCAGGAAGCGTATTAAGTACTGCAACTTATCAACAAGCCAAAGCAAAAAGAGCCCCGGGATCCCTCTTATTACAGATCCAAACGGCATTTGATAAGATCCAGCCTATCTGCTCATGATTCTAAAAAGACCTCCTGGAGAAGTCATTTGCGAACACCGAGATTTACCGGACGGTGAGTGACAGGCCACACAGCCGGAGGGAAGAGAATCACACGACTTACAGACAGTGCTGCAAACAGAGCACCCCAGAGAACAACGGAAAATCCAGGACCAGGCCTGGCTCCGGAGGCGGGGGGGGGGGGGGTTCTGCCTGGCAAGAGGTTCTGAGTGAATACCCGAAAGCAACACACACACATACGTACACCCGATCCAGGCCTGCGCTCTGTGACTCTGAAGTTCTCGCCTAGATGCAAGGTCCCGAGTCTCAGGGCCTCTCTTCCTCCTGTTCCAGCCTGAGGTCACCTTTCCACTCAGACCAGACATCACGCTGCAGAGGTAGCCGTGAACTGACTGGAAAGGAATTTCAAAAAGAACTTCTAATTTGTTTTTGCTTGGACCATAACTCAGGCATTCCCGCAGTGTTTCCTGGGCGTCTGTGGGCGCTGTCTGCTGCAGCCGGGCAAGGGCCCCCTCCGGCTCTGTCTGCAGCCAGGGACCCAGACAGCAGCCTCTGGCGACGATGCTGCCTCATCCCGTAGCTGGAGGGATGATTAATTCTGATTTTATGCCATTTCACCCCACATCAACTTTAACCTGTCTGTAAACAAAGGGGGCCCATACTAGAAACTCGATCTGCTCACACTTTATTTGCCATCGAGAATAACTGTTTTGTAATGTGGTTTTATTAGAGATTTTTGTCTACTTAATTGAATAATAATACAACAAACCATACCACTTAGAGTAATTAAAAAAAATACAAAGTATAAAGAAAAAAAAGTCACACTGACTTTTACTCTGTCAGTAATAACAAGGGCTGTCAGACCTATGGCAAGTCCTGTTTCCTTCTCTCTTTGAATATAAATGGTATGGATTAGATGAATGTAAGTACACATAAAGGGAAGCATAATAAATGCACACAAATGGATGCATAATAGATGTAGTGCTGCCACATAATTATACCATAAATTCTATCTCGACTTTCCCTCTGACTTTGAAAGAAAACATTACTTTAAATAATGGTACAAAACCAAAACACCATTTTTTCTAAGCCTCTGATGGGTTTCATATGATAGATTCCTAGACCTAGAACTGTTCTTAACTGCCTGGTGCAAATAGCATCTGTGGCTAACCAGCACCCAGCACCTCCGGAAGCAGCACAACTCACATCTGTAGCAGCTGTGCACAGGGGCCTGCATCCTCTCTACCTCCACAGCTGAGAACTGGCTGACGGCCTGGGCTACAGCTGATTGGCTGGATGACTGGTTAAGCTATGACTGATTGGCTGGACTACTCTCTAGGATATAAATGATTGGCGGCATGGCTGGTTAAGCTACGGATGATTGGCTGGACTACTCACTAGGCTGTAGCTGATTGGCTGGATGTTGGCTAGGTCTCCCTAACTACTGGAATATAGAAATGCATAGGCTGTGGCCAGGTGGGTGATTGGCTGAGCTGATTGGCTGAATGGAAGCCAAGAATGTCATCAATGAAACTGTTTTAGCTCCCTATAAATAAAACCACATGATAGGTCAGAGTTATAAGAAGTGAAACAGTTCTGGAGCCTTTGGCTCCATAAATCAACGTTCTCTTTGATTTATTCACTCCCCCTATAAGTGCTTCACTGGAGAGAACTCCCCCACTAGACCTTCACTACAGGACCTCCACATCAGTCCTTCACTAGAGGACCTCCACATCAGTCCTTCACTAGAGGATCTCCACATCAGTCCTTCAGTAGAGGATCTCCACATCAGTCCTTCACTAGAGGACCTCCACATCAGTCCTTCACTAGAGGATCTCCACATCAGTCCTTCACTAGAGGACCTCCACATCAGTCCTTCACTAGAGGACCTCCACATCAGTCCTTCACTAGAGGACCTCCACATCAGTCCTTCACTAGAGGATCTCCACATCAGTCCTTCACTAGAGGATCTCCACATCAGTCCTTCACTAGAGGACCTCCACATCAGTCCTTCACTAGAGGATCTCCACATCAGTCCTTCACTAGAGGACCTCCACTTCAGTCCTTCACTAGAGGATCTCCACATCAGTCCTTCACTAGAGGATCTCCACATCAGTCCTTCACTAGACGACCTCCACATCAGTCCTACACTAGAGGATCTCCACATCAGTCCTTCAATAGAGGACCTCCACATCAGTCCTTCACTAGAGGATCTCCACATCAGTCCTTCACTAGAGGATCTCCACATCCGTCCTTCACTAGAGGACCTCCACATCAGTCCTTCACTAGAGGATCTCCACATCAGTCCTTCACTAGAGGACCTCCCCATCAGTCCTTCACTAGAGGATCTCCCCATCAGTCTTTCACTAGAGGATCTCCACATCAGTCCTTCACTAGAGGACCTCCACATCACTCCTTCACTAGAGGATCTCCACATCAGCCCTTCACTAGAGGATCTCCACATCAGTCCTTCACTAGAGGACCTCCACATCAGTCCTTCACTAGAGGATCTCCACATCCATCCTTCACTAGAGGACCTCCATATCAGTCCTTCACTAGAGGATCTCCACATCAGTCCTTCACTAAAGGACCTCCACATCAGTCCTTCACTAGAGGACCTCCACATCAGTCCTTCACTAGAGGATCTCCACATCAGTCCTTCACTAGAGGATCTCCACATCAGTCCTTCACTAGAGGACCTCCACATCAGTCCTTCACTAGAGGATATCCACATCAATCCTTCACTAGAGGATCTCCACATCAGTCCTTCACTAAAGGATCTCCACATCAGTCCTTCACTAGAGGACCTCCACATCAGTCCTTCACTAGAGGACCTCCACATCAGTCCTTCACTAGAGGATCTCCACATCAGTCCTTCACTAGAGGATCTCCACATCAGTCCTTCACTAGAGGACCTCCACATCAGTCCTTCACTACAGGATATCCACATCAATCCTTCACTAGAGGATCTCCACATCAGCCCTTCACTAGAGGACCTCCACATCAGTCCTTCACTAGAGGATCTCCCCATCAGTCCTTCACTAGAGGATCTCCACATCAGTCCTTCACTAGAGGATCTCCACATCAGTCCTTCACTAGAGGACCTCCACATCAGTCCTTCACTAGAGGACCTCCACATCAGTCCTTCACTACAGGATCTCCACATCAGTCCTTCACTAGAGGATCTCCACATCAGTCCTTCACTAGAGGACCTCCACATTAGTCCTTCACTAGAGGATCTCCACATCAGTCCTTCACTAGAGGACCTCCACATCAGTCCTTCACTAGAGGACCTCCACATCAGTCCTTCACTAGAGGATCTCCACATCAGTCCTTCACTAGAGGATCTCCACATCAGTCCTTCACTAGAGGATCTCCACATCAGTCCTTCACTAGAGGACCTCCACATCAGTCCTTCACTAGAGGATCTCCACATCAGTCCTTCACTAGAGGATCTCCCCATCAGTCCTTCACTAGAGGACCTCCCCATCAGTCCTTCACTAGAGGATCTCCACATCAGTCCTTCACTAGAGGATCTCCACATCAGTCCTTCACTAGAGGATCTCCACATCAGTCCTTCACTAGAGGACCTCCACATCAGTCCTTCACTAGAGGATCTCCACATCAGTCCTTCACTAGAGGATCTCCACATCAGTCCTTCACTAGAGGATCTCACATCAGTCCTTCACTAGAGGATCTCCACATCAGTCCTTTACTAGAGGATATCCACATCAGTCCTTCACTAGAGGATCTCCACATCAGTCCTTCACTAGAGGACCTCCACATCAGTCCTTCACTAGAGGATCTCCACATCAGTCCTTCACTAGAGGATCTCCACATCAGTCCTTCACTAGGGGATCTGCCCATCAGTCCTTCACTAGAGGATCTCCACATGAGTCCTTCACTAGAGGATCTCCACATCAGTCCTTCACTAGAGGATCTCCACATCAGTCCTTCACTAGAGGATCTCCCCATCAGTCCTTCACTAGAGGATCTCACATCAGTCCTTCACTAGAGGATCTCCACATCAGTCCTTCACTAGAGGATCTCACATCAGTCCTTCACTAGAGGATCTCCACATCAGTCCTTCACTAGAGGATCTCCACATCAGTCCTTTACTAGAGGATCTCCACATGTGTCTTCACTAGAGGATCTCCACATCAGTCCTTCACTAGAGGATCTCCACATCAGTCCTTCACTAGAGGATCTCCCCATCAGTCCTTCACTAGAGGATCTCACATCAGTCCTTCACTAGAGGATCTCCACATCAGTCCTTCACTAGAGGATCTCACATCAGTCCTTCACTAGAGGACCTCCATATCAGTCCTTCACTAGAGGATCTCCACATCAGTCCTTCACTAGAGGACCTCCACATCAGTCCTTCACTAGAGGATCTCCACATCAGTCCTTTACTAGAGGATCTCCACATGTGTCTTCACTAGAGGATCTCCACATCAGTCCTTCACTAGAGGATCTCACATCAGTCCTTCACTAGAGGATCTCCACATCAGTCCTTCACTAGAGGATCTCACATCAGTCCTTCACTAGAGGATCTCCACATCAGTCCTTTACTAGAGGATATCCACATCAGTCCTTCACTAGAGGATCTCCACATCAGTCCTTCACTAGAGGATCTCACATCAGTCCTTCACTAGAGGATCTCCACATCAGTCCTTCACTAGAGGTCTCCATATCAGTCCTTCACTAGAGGATCTCCACATCAGTCCTTCACTAGAGGATCTCACATCAGTCCTTCACTAGAGGATCTCCACATCAGTCCTTCACTAGAGGATCTCCACATCAGTCCTTCACTAGAGGATCTGCACATCAGTCCTTCACTAGAGGATCTCCACATCAGTCCTTCACTAGAGGACCTCCACATCAGTCCTTCACTAGAGGATATCCACATCAGTCCTTTACTAGAGGATCTCCACATGTGTCTTCACTAGAGGATCTCCACATCAGTCCTTCACTAGAGGATCTCACATCAGTCCTTCACTAGAGGATCTCCACATCAGTCCTTCACTAGAGGATCTCCCCATTAGTCCTTCACTAGAGGATCTCCACATCATTCCTTCACTAGAGGATCTCCACATCAGTCCTTCACTAGAGGACCTCCACATCAGTCCTTCACTAGAGGATATCCACATCAGTCCTTTACTAGAGGATCTCCACATGTGTCTTCACTAGAGGATCTCCACATCAGTCCTTCACTAGAGGACCTCCACATCAGTCCTTCACTAGAGGATCTCACATCAGTCCTTCAGTAGAGGATCTCCACATCAGTCCTTTACTAGAGGATATCCACATCAGTCCTTCACTAGAGGATCTCCACATCAGTCCTTCACTAGAGGATCTCCACATCAGTCCTTCACTAGAGGATCTCCACATCAGTCCTTCACTAGAGGATCTCCACATCAGTCCTTCACTAGAGGACCTCCACATCAGTCCTTCACTAGAGGATCTCCACATCAGTCCTTCACTAGAGGATCTCCACATCAGTCGTTCACTAGAGGATCTCCACATGTGTCTTCACTAGAGGATCTCCACATCAGTCCTTCACTAGAGGACCTCCACATCAGTCCTTCACTAAAGGATCTCCACATCAGTCCTTTACTAGAGGGTATCCACATCAGTCCTTCACTAGAGGATCTCCACATCAGTCCTTCACTAGAGGATCTCACATCAGTCCTTCACTAGAGGATCTCCACATCAGTCCTTTACTAGAGGATCTCCACATGTGTCTTCACTAGAGGATCTCCACATCAGTCCTTCACTAGAGGATCTCACATCAGTCCTTCACTAGAGGATCTCCACATCAGTCCTTCACTAGAGGATCTCCACATCAGTCCTTCACTAGAGGATATCCACATCAGTCCTTCACTAGAGGATCTCCACATCAGTCCTTTACTAGAGGATCTCACATCAGTCCTTCACTAGAGGATCTCCACATCAGTCCTTCACTAGAGGATCTCCACATCAGTCCTTTACTAGAGGATATCCACATCAGTCCTTCACTAGAGGATCTCCACATCAGTCCTTCACTAGAGGATCTCCACATCAGTCCTTTACTAGAGGATATCCACATCAGTCCTTCACTAGAGGATCTCCACATCAGTTCTTCACTAGAGGATCTCACATCAGTCCTTCACTAGAGGATCTCCACATCAGTCCTTTACTAGAGGATATCCACATCAGTCCTTCACTAGAGGACCTCCACATCAGTCCTTCACTAGAGGATCTCCACATCAGTCCTTTACTAGAGGATCTCCACATGTGTCTTCACTAGAGGATCTCCACATCAGTCCTTCACTAGAGGATCTCACATCAGTCCTTCACTAGAGGATCTCCACATCAGTCCTTCACTAGAGGATCTCACATCAGTCCTTCACTAGAGGATCTCCACATCAGTCCTTTACTAGAGGATCTCCACATCAGTCCTTCACTAGAGGATCTCCACATCAGTCCTTCACTAGAGGACCTCCACATCAGTCCTTCACTAGAGGATCTCACATCAGTCCTTCACTAGAGGATCTCCACATCAGTCCTTCACTAGAGGATATCCACATCAGTCCTTCACTAGAGGATCTCCACATCAGTCCTTCACTAGAGGATCTCCACATCAGTCCTTCACTAGAGGATCTCCCCATCAGTCCTTCACTTGAGGATCTCCACATCAGTCCTTCACTAGAGGATCTCCACATCAGTCCTTCACTAGAGGATCTCCACATCAGTCCTTCACTAGAGGATCTCACATCAGTCCTTCACTAGAGGAGCTCCACATCAGTCCTTCACTAGAGGATCTCACATCAGTCCTTCACTAGAGGATCTCCACATCAGTCCTTCACTAGAGGATCTCCCCATTAGTCCTTCACTAGAGGATCTCCACATCAGTCCTTCACTAGAGGATCTCCCCATTAGTCCTTCACTAGAGGATCTCCACATCATTCCTTCACTAGAGGATCTCCACATCAGTCCTTCACTAGAGGACCTCCACATCAGTCCTTCACTAGAGGATATCCACATCAGTCCTTTACTAGAGGATCTCCACATTTGTCTTCACTAGAGGATCTCCACATCAGTCCTTCACTAGAGGACCTCCACATCAGTCCTTCACTAGAGGATCTCACATCAGTCCTTCAGTAGAGGATCTCCACATCAGTCCTTTACTAGAGGATATCCACATCAGTCCTTCACTAGAGGATCTCCACATCAGTCCTTCACTAGAGGATCTCCACATCAGTCCTTCACTAGAGGATCTCCCCATCAGTCCTTCACTAGAGGATCTCCACATCAGTCCTTCACTAGAGGACCTCCACATCAGTCCTTCACTAGAGGATCTCCACATCAGTCCTTCACTAGAGGATCTCCACATCAGTCGTTCACTAGAGGATCTCCACATGTGTCTTCACTAGAGGATCTCCACATCAGTCCTTCACTAGAGGACCTCCACATCAGTCCTTCACTAAAGGATCTCCACATCAGTCCTTTACTAGAGGGTATCCACATCAGTCCTTCACTAGAGGATCTCCACATCAGTCCTTCACTAGAGGATCTCACATCAGTCCTTCACTAGAGGATCTCCACATCAGTCCTTTACTAGAGGATCTCCACATGTGTCTTCACTAGAGGATCTCCACATCAGTCCTTCACTAGAGGATCTCACATCAGTCCTTCACTAGAGGATCTCCACATCAGTCCTTCACTAGAGGATCTCACATCAGTCCTTCACTAGAGGATCTCCACATCAGTCCTTCACTAGAGGATCTCACATCAGTCCTTCACTAGAGGATCTCCACATCAGTCCTTCACTAGAGGATCTCCCCATTAGTCCTTCACTAGAGGATCTCCACATCATTCCTTCACTAGAGGATCTCCACATCAGTCCTTCACTAGAGGACCTCCACATCAGTCCTTCACTAGAGGATATCCACATCAGTCCTTTACTAGAGGATCTCCACATGTGTCTTCACTAGAGGATCTCCACATCAGTCCTTCACTAGAGGACCTCCACATCAGTCCTTCACTAGAGGATCTCACATTAGTCCTTCAGTAGAGGATCTCCACATCAGTCCTTTACTAGAGGATATCCACATCAGTCCTTCACTAGAGGATCTCCACATCAGTCCTTCACTAGAGGATCTCCACATCAGTCCTTCACTAGAGGATCTCCCCATCAGTCCTTCACTAGAGGATCTCCACATCAGTCCTTCACTAGAGGACCTCCACATCAGTCCTTCACTAGAGGATCTCCACATCAGTCCTTCACTAGAGGATCTCCACATCAGTCGTTCACTAGAGGATCTCCACATGTGTCTTCACTAGAGGATCTCCACATCAGTCCTTCACTAGAGGACCTCCACATCAGTCCTTCACTAAAGGATCTCCACATCAGTCCTTTACTAGAGGGTATCCACATCAGTCCTTCACTAGAGGATCTCCACATCAGTCCTTCACTAGAGGATCTCACATCAGTCCTTCACTAGAGGATCTCCACATCAGTCCTTTACTAGAGGATCTCCACATGTGTCTTCACTAGAGGATCTCCACATCAGTCCTTCACTAGAGGATCTCACATCAGTCCTTCACTAGAGGATCTCCACATCAGTCCTTCACTAGAGGATCTCCACATCAGTCCTTCACTAGAGGATATCCACATCAGTCCTTCACTAGAGGATCTCCACATCAGTCCTTTACTAGAGGATCTCACATCAGTCCTTCACTAGAGGATCTCCACATCAGTCCTTCACTAGAGGATCTCCACATCAGTCCTTTACTAGAGGATATCCACATCAGTCCTTCACTAGAGGATCTCCACATCAGTCCTTCACTAGAGGATCTCCACATCAGTCCTTTACTAGAGGATATCCACATCAGTCCTTCACTAGAGGATCTCCACATCAGTTCTTCACTAGAGGATCTCACATCAGTCCTTCACTAGAGGATCTCCACATCAGTCCTTTACTAGAGGATATCCACATCAGTCCTTCACTAGAGGACCTCCACATCAGTCCTTCACTAGAGGATCTCCACATCAGTCCTTTACTAGAGGATCTCCACATGTGTCTTCACTAGAGGATCTCCACATCAGTCCTTCACTAGAGGATCTCACATCAGTCCTTCACTAGAGGATCTCCACATCAGTCCTTCACTAGAGGATCTCACATCAGTCCTTCACTAGAGGATCTCCACATCAGTCCTTTACTAGAGGATCTCCACATCAGTCCTTCACTAGAGGATCTCCACATCAGTCCTTCACTAGAGGACCTCCACATCAGTCCTTCACTAGAGGATCTCACATCAGTCCTTCACTAGAGGATCTCCACATCAGTCCTTCACTAGAGGATATCCACATCAGTCCTTCACTAGAGGATCTCCACATCAGTCCTTCACTAGAGGATCTCCACATCAGTCCTTCACTAGAGGATCTCCCCATCAGTCCTTCACTTGAGGATCTCCACATCAGTCCTTCACTAGAGGATCTCCACATCAGTCCTTCACTAGAGGATCTCCACATCAGTCCTTCACTAGAGGATCTCACATCAGTCCTTCACTAGAGGAGCTCCACATCAGTCCTTCACTAGAGGATCTCACATCAGTCCTTCACTAGAGGATCTCCACATCAGTCCTTCACTAGAGGATCTCCCCATTAGTCCTTCACTAGAGGATCTCCACATCAGTCCTTCACTAGAGGATCTCCCCATTAGTCCTTCACTAGAGGATCTCCACATCATTCCTTCACTAGAGGATCTCCACATCAGTCCTTCACTAGAGGACCTCCACATCAGTCCTTCACTAGAGGATATCCACATCAGTCCTTTACTAGAGGATCTCCACATGTGTCTTCACTAGAGGATCTCCACATCAGTCCTTCACTAGAGGACCTCCACATCAGTCCTTCACTAGAGGATCTCACATCAGTCCTTCAGTAGAGGATCTCCACATCAGTCCTTTACTAGAGGATATCCACATCAGTCCTTCACTAGAGGATCTCCACATCAGTCCTTCACTAGAGGATCTCCACATCAGTCCTTCACTAGAGGATCTCCCCATCAGTCCTTCACTAGAGGATCTCCACATCAGTCCTTCACTAGAGGACCTCCACATCAGTCCTTCACTAGAGGATCTCCACATCAGTCCTTCACTAGAGGATCTCCACATCAGTCGTTCACTAGAGGATCTCCACATGTGTCTTCACTAGAGGATCTCCACATCAGTCCTTCACTAGAGGACCTCCACATCAGTCCTTCACTAAAGGATCTCCACATCAGTCCTTTACTAGAGGGTATCCACATCAGTCCTTCACTAGAGGATCTCCACATCAGTCCTTCACTAGAGGATCTCACATCAGTCCTTCACTAGAGGATCTCCACATCAGTCCTTTACTAGAGGATCTCCACATGTGTCTTCACTAGAGGATCTCCACATCAGTCCTTCACTAGAGGATCTCACATCAGTCCTTCACTAGAGGATCTCCACATCAGTCCTTCACTAGAGGATCTCACATCAGTCCTTCACTAGAGGATCTCCACATCAGTCCTTCACTAGAGGATCTCCACATCAGTCCTTCACTAGAGGATATCCACATCAGTCCTTCACTAGAGGATCTCCACATCAGTCCTTTACTAGAGGATCTCACATCAGTCCTTCACTAGAGGATCTCCACATCAGTCCTTCACTAGAGGATCTCCACATCAGTCCTTTACTAGAGGATATCCACATCAGTCCTTCACTAGAGGATCTCCACATCAGTCCTTCACTAGAGGATCTCCACATCAGTCCTTTACTAGAGGATATCCACATCAGTCCTTCACTAGAGGATCTCCACATCAGTTCTTCACTAGAGGATCTCACATCAGTCCTTCACTAGAGGATCTCCACATCAGTCCTTTACTAGAGGATATCCACATCAGTCCTTCACTAGAGGACCTCCACATCAGTCCTTCACTAGAGGATCTCCACATCAGTCCTTTACTAGAGGATCTCCACATGTGTCTTCACTAGAGGATCTCCACATCAGTCCTTCACTAGAGGATCTCACATCAGTCCTTCACTAGAGGATCTCCACATCAGTCCTTCACTAGAGGATCTCACATCAGTCCTTCACTAGAGGATCTCCACATCAGTCCTTTACTAGAGGATCTCCACATCAGTCCTTCACTAGAGGATCTCCACATCAGTCCTTCACTAGAGGACCTCCACATCAGTCCTTCACTAGAGGATCTCACATCAGTCCTTCACTAGAGGATCTCCACATCAGTCCTTCACTAGAGGATATCCACATCAGTCCTTCACTAGAGGATCTCCACATCAGTCCTTCACTAGAGGATCTCCACATCAGTCCTTCACTAGAGGATCTCCCCATCAGTCCTTCACTTGAGGATCTCCACATCAGTCCTTCACTAGAGGATCTCCACATCAGTCCTTCACTAGAGGATCTCCACATCAGTCCTTCACTAGAGGATCTCACATCAGTCCTTCACTAGAGGAGCTCCACATCAGTCCTTCACTAGAGGATCTCACATCAGTCCTTCACTAGAGGATCTCCACATCAGTCCTTCACTAGAGGATCTCCCCATTAGTCCTTCACTAGAGGATCTCCACATCAGTCCTTCACTAGAGGATCTCCACATCAGTCCTTCACTAGAGGACCTGCACATCAGTCCTTCACTAGAGGATCTCCACATCAGTCCTTTACTAGAGGATCTCCACATGTGTCTTCACTAGAGGATCTCCACATCAGTCCTTCACTAGAGGATCTCACATCAGTCCTTCACTAGAGGATCTCCACATCAGTCCTTCACTAGAGGATCTCACATCAGTCCTTCACTAGAGGATCTCCACATCAGTCCTTTACTAGAGGATATCCACATCAGTCCTTCACTAGAGGATCTCCACATCAGTCCTTCACTAGAGGATCTCACATCAGTCCTTCACTAGAGGATCTCCACATCAGTCCTTCACTAGAGGATCTCACATCAGTCCTTCACTAGAGGATCTCCACATCAGTCCTTCACTAGAGGATCTCACATCAGTCCTTCACTAGAGGATCTCCACATCAGTCCTTCACTAGATGATCTCACATCAGTCCTTCACTAGAGGACCTCCACATCAGTCCTTCACTAGAGGATCTCACATCAGTCCTTCACTAGAGGATCTCCACATCAGTCCTTCACTAGAGGATCTCCCCATTAGTCCTTCACTAGAGGATCTCCACATCAGTCCTTCACTAGAGGATCTCCACATCAGTCCTTCACTAGAGGACCTCCACATCAGTCCTTCACTAGAGGATCTCCACATCAGTCCTTTACTAGAGGATCTCCACATGTGTCTTCACTAGAGGATCTCCACATCAGTCCTTCACTAGAGGATCTCACATCAGTCCTTCACTAGAGGATCTCCACATCAGTCCTTCACTAGAGGATTTCACATCAGTCCTTCACTAGAGGATCTCCACATCAGTCCTTTACTAGAGGATATCCACATCAGTCCTTCACTAGAGGATCTCCACATCAGTCCTTCACTAGAGGACCTCCACATCAGTCCTTCACTAGAGGATCTCACATCAGTCCTTCAGTAGAGGATCTCCACATCAGTCCTTTACTAGAGGATATCCACATCAGTCCTTCACTAGAGGATCTCCACATCAGTCCTTCACTAGAGGACCTCCACATCAGTCCTTCACTAGAGGATCTCCCCATCAGTCCTTCACTAGAGGATCTCCACATCAGTCCTTCACTAGAGGATCTCCACATCAGTCCTTCACTAGAGGATCTCCACATCAGTCCTTCACTAGAGGATCTCACATCAGTCCTTCACTAGAGGACCTCCACATCAGTCCTTTACTAGAGGATCTCCACATCAGTCCTTTACTAGAGGATCTCCACATGTGTCTTCACTAGAGGATCTCCACATCAGTCCTTCACTAGAGGATCTCACATCAGTCCTTCACTAGAGGATCTCCACATCAGTCCTTCACTAGAGGATCTCACATCAGTCCTTCACCAGAGGATCTCCACATCAGTCCTTTACTAGAGGATATCCACATCAGTCCTTCACTAGAGGATCTCCACATCAGTCCTTCACTAGAGGATCTCACATCAGTCCTTCACTAGAGGATCTCCACATCAGTCCTTCACTAGAGGTCTCCACATCAGTCCTTCACTAGAGGATCTCCACATCAGTCCTTCACTTGAGGATCTCACATCAGTCCTTCACTAGAGGATCTCCACATCAGTCCTTCACTAGAGGATCTCCACATCAGTCCTTCACTAGAGGATCTGCACATCAGTCCTTCACTAGAGGATCTCCACATCAGTCCTTCACTAGAGGACCTCCACATCAGTCCTTCACTAGAGGATATCCACATCAGTCCTTTACTAGAGGATCTCCACATGTGTCTTCACTAGAGGATCTCCACATCAGTCCTTCACTAGAGGATCTCACATCAGTCCTTCACTAGAGGATCTCCACATCAGTCCTTCACTAGAGGATCTCCCCATTAGTCCTTCACTAGAGGATCTCCACATCATTCCTTCACTAGAGGATCTCCACATCAGTCCTTCACTAGAGGACCTCCACATCAGTCCTTCACTAGAGGATATCCACATCAGTCCTTTACTAGAGGATCTCCACATGTGTCTTCACTAGAGGATCTCCACATCAGTCCTTCACTAGAGGACCTCCACATCAGTCCTTCACTAGAGGATCTCACATCAGTCCTTCAGTAGAGGATCTCCACATCAGTCCTTTACTAGAGGATATCCACATCAGTCCTTCACTAGAGGATCTCCACATCAGTCCTTCACTAGAGGATCTCCACATCAGTCCTTCACTAGAGGATCTCCACATCAGTCCTTCACTAGAGGACCTCCACATCAGTCCTTCACTAGAGGATCTCCACATCAGTCCTTCACTAGAGGATCTCCACATCAGTCGTTCACTAGAGGATCTCCACATGTGTCTTCACTAGAGGATCTCCACATCAGTCCTTCACTAGAGGACCTCCACATCAGTCCTTCACTAAAGGATCTCCACATCAGTCCTTTACTAGAGGGTATCCACATCAGTCCTTCACTAGAGGATCTCCACATCAGTCCTTCACTAGAGGATCTCACATCAGTCCTTCACTAGAGGATCTCCACATCAGTCCTTTACTAGAGGATCTCCACATGTGTCTTCACTAGAGGATCTCCACATCAGTCCTTCACTAGAGGATCTCACATCAGTCCTTCACTAGAGGATCTCCACATCAGTCCTTCACTAGAGGATCTCACATCAGTCCTTCACTAGAGGATCTCCACATCAGTCCTTCACTAGAGGATCTCCACATCAGTCCTTCACTAGAGGATATCCACATCAGTCCTTCACTAGAGGATCTCCACATCAGTCCTTTACTAGAGGATCTCACATCAGTCCTTCACTAGAGGATCTCCACATCAGTCCTTCACTAGAGGATCTCCACATCAGTCCTTTACTAGAGGATATCCACATCAGTCCTTCACTAGAGGATCTCCACATCAGTCCTTCACTAGAGGATCTCCACATCAGTCCTTTACTAGAGGATATCCACATCAGTCCTTCACTAGAGGATCTCCACATCAGTTCTTCACTAGAGGATCTCACATCAGTCCTTCACTAGAGGATCTCCACATCAGTCCTTTACTAGAGGATATCCACATCAGTCCTTCACTAGAGGACCTCCACATCAGTCCTTCACTAGAGGATCTCCACATCAGTCCTTTACTAGAGGATCTCCACATGTGTCTTCACTACAGGATCTCCACATCAGTCCTTCACTAGAGGATCTCACATCAGTCCTTCACTAGAGGATCTCCACATCAGTCCTTCACTAGAGGATCTCACATCAGTCCTTCACTAGAGGATCTCCACATCAGTCCTTTACTAGAGGATCTCCACATCAGTCCTTCACTAGAGGATCTCCACATCAGTCCTTCACTAGAGGACCTCCACATCAGTCCTTCACTAGAGGATCTCACATCAGTCCTTCACTAGAGGATCTCCACATCAGTCCTTCACTAGAGGATATCCACATCAGTCCTTCACTAGAGGATCTCCACATCAGTCCTTCACTAGAGGATCTCCACATCAGTCCTTCACTAGAGGATCTCCCCATCAGTCCTTCACTTGAGGATCTCCACATCAGTCCTTCACTAGAGGATCTCCACATCAGTCCTTCACTAGAGGATCTCACATCAGTCCTTCACTAGAGGACCTCCACATCAGTCCTTCACTAGAGGATCTCACATCAGTCCTTCACTAGAGGATCTCCACATCAGTCCTTCACTAGAGGATCTCCCCATTAGTCCTTCACTAGAGGATCTCCACATCAGTCCTTCACTAGAGGATCTCCACATCAGTCCTTCACTAGAGGACCTGCACATCAGTCCTTCACTAGAGGATCTCCACATCAGTCCTTTACTAGAGGATCTCCACATGTGTCCTTCACTAGAGGATCTCCACATCAGTCCTTCACTAGAGGATCTCACATCAGTCCTTCACTAGAGGATCTCCACATCAGTCCTTCACTAGAGGATCTCACATCAGTCCTTCACTAGAGGATCTCCACATCAGTCCTTTACTAGAGGATATCCACATCAGTCCTTCACTAGAGGATCTCCACATCAGTCCTTCACTAGAGGATCTCACATCAGTCCTTCACTAGAGGATCTCCACATCAGTCCTTCACTAGAGGATCTCACATCAGTCCTTCACTAGAGGATCTCCACATCAGTCCTTCACTAGAGGATCTCACATCAGTCCTTCACTAGAGGATCTCCACATCAGTCCTTCACTAGAGGATCTCACATCAGTCCTTCACTAGAGGACCTCCACATCAGTCCTTCACTAGAGGATCTCACATCAGTCCTTCACTAGAGGATCTCCACATCAGTCCTTCACTAGAGGATCTCCACATTAGTCCTTCACTAGAGGATCTCCACATCAGTCCTTCACTAGAGGATCTCCACATCAGTCCTTCACTAGAGGACCTCCACATCAGTCCTTCACTAGAGGATCTCCACATCAGTCCTTTACTAGAGGATCTCCACATGTGTCTTCACTAGAGGATCTCCACATCAGTCCTTCACTAGAGGATCTCACATCAGTCCTTCACTAGAGGATCTCCACATCAGTCCTTCACTAGAGGATTTCACATCAGTCCTTCACTAGAGGATCTCCACATCAGTCCTTTACTAGAGGATATCCACATCAGTCCTTCACTAGAGGATCTCCACATCAGTCCTTCACTAGAGGATCTCCCCATCAGTCCTTCACTAGAGGATCTCACATCAGTCCTTCACTAGAGGATCTCCACATCAGTCCTTTACTAGAGGATATCCACATCAGTCCTTCACTAGAGGATCTCCACATCAGTCCTTCACTAGAGGATCTCCACATCAGTCCTTCACTAGAGGATCTCCCCATCAGTCCTTCACTAGAGGATCTCCACATCAGTCCTTCACTAGAGGATCTCCACATCAGTCCTTCACTAGAGGATCTCCACATCAGTCCTTCACTAGAGGATCTCACATCAGTCCTTCACTAGAGGACCTCCACATCAGTCCTTCACTAGAGGATCTCACATCAGTCCTTCACTAGAGGATCTCCACATCAGTCCTTCACTAGAGGATCTCCCCATTAGTCCTTCACTAGAGGATCTCCACATCAGTCCTTCACTAGAGGATCTCCACATCAGTCCTTCACTAGAGGACCTCCACATCAGTCCTTCACTAGAGGATCTCCACATCAGTCCTTTACTAGAGGATCTCCACATGTGTCTTCACTAGAGGATCTCCACATCAGTCCTTCACTAGAGGATCTCACATCAGTCCTTCACTAGAGGATCTCCACATCAGTCCTTCACTAGAGGATCTCACATCAGTCCTTCACTAGAGGATCTCCACATCAGTCCTTTACTAGAGGATATCCACATCAGTCCTTCACTAGAGGATCTCCACATCAGTCCTTCACTAGAGGACCTCCACATCAGTCCTTCACTAGAGGATCTCCACATCAGTCCTTTACTAGAGGATCTCCACATGTGTCTTCACTAGAGGATCTCCACATCAGTCCTTCACTAGAGGATCTCGACATCAGTCCTTCACTAGGGGATCTGCCCATCAGTCCTTCACTAGAGGATCTCCACATCAGTCCTTCACTAGAGGATCTCCACATCAGTCCTTCACTAGAGGATCTCCACATCAGTCCTTCACTAGAGGATCTCCCCATCAGTCCTTCACTAGAGGATCTCATATCAGTCCTTCACTAGAGGATCTCCACATCAGTCCTTCACTAGAGGATCTCACATCAGTCCTTCACTAGAGGATCTCCACATCAGTCCTTCACTAGAGGATCTCCACATCAGTCCTTTACTAGAGGATCTCCACATGTGTCTTCACTAGAGGATCTCCACATCAGTCCTTCACTAGAGGATCTCCACATCAGTCCTTCACTAGAGGATCTCCCCATCAGTCCTTCACTAGAGGATCTAACATCAGTCCTTCACTAGAGGATCTCCCCATCAGTCCTTCACTAGAGGATCTCACATCAGTCCTTCACTAGAGGATCTCCACATCAGTCCTTCACTAGAGGATCTCACATCAGTCCTTCACTAGAGGATCTCCCCATCAGTCCTTCACTAGAGGATCTCCACATCAGTCCTTTACTAGAGGATCTCCACATCAGTCCTTCACTAGAGGATCTCCACATCAGTCCTTCACTAGAGGACCTCCACATCAGTCCTTCACTAGAGGATCTCACATCAGTCCTTCACTAGAGGACCTCCACATCAGTCCTTCACTAGAGGATCTCCACATCAGTCCTTCACTAGAGGATCTCCCCATTAGTCCTTCACTAGAGGATCTCCACATCAGTCCTTCACTAGAGGATCTCCACATCAGTCCTTCACTAGAGGATCTCCACATCAGTCCTTCACTAGAGGATCGCCACATCAGTCCTTCACTAGAGGATCTCACATCAGTCCTTCACTAGAGGATCTCCACATCAGTCCTTCACTAGAGGATCTCCACATCAGTCCATCACTAGAGGATCTCCACATCAGTCCTTCACTAGAGGATCTCCCCATTCAGTCCTTCACTAGAGGACCTCCCCATCAGTCCTTCACTAGAGGATCTCCACATCAGTCCTTCACTAGAGGATCTCCACATCAGTCCTTCACTAGAGGATCTCCACATCAGTCCTTCACTAGAGGATCTCCACAGCAGTCCTTCACTAGAGGATCTCCACATCAGTCCTTCACTAGAGGATCTCCACATCAGTCCTTCACTAGAGGATCTCCACATCAGTCCTTCACTAGAGGATCTCCACATCAGTCCTTCACTAGAGGATCTCCACATCAGTCCTTCACTAGAGGATCTCCACATCAGTCCTTCACTAGAGGACCTCCACATCAGTCCTTCACTAGAGGATCTCCACATCAGTCCTTCACTAGAGGATCTCCACATCAGTCCTTCACTAGAGGATCTCTCCATCAGTCCTTCACTAGAGGATCTCCACATCAGTCCTTCACTAGAGGATCTCCCCATCAGTCCTTCACTAGAGGATCTCACATCAGTCCTTCACTAGAAGATCTCCACATCAGTCCTTCACTAGAGGATCTCACATCAGTCCTTCACTAGAGGATCTCCACATCAGTCCTTCACTAGAGGATCTCCACATCAGTCCTTTACTAGAGGACCTCCACATCAGTCCTTCACTAGAGGATCTCCACATCAGTCCTTCACTAGAGGACCTCCACATCAGTCCTTCACTAGAGGATCTCCACATCAGTCCTTTCTAGAGGATCTCCACATGTGTCTTCACTAGAGGATCTCCACATCAGTCCTTCACTAGAGGATCTCCACATCAGTCCTTCACTAGAGGATCTCACATCAGTCCTTCACTAGAGGACCTCCACATCAGTCCTTCACTAGAGGATCTCACATCAGTCCTTCACTAGAGGATCTCCACATCAGTCCTTCACTAGAGGATCTCCACATCAGTCCTTACTAGAGGATCTCCACATGTGTCTTCACTAGGGGATCTCCACATCAGTCCTTCACTAGAGGACCTCCACATCAGTCCTTCACTAGAGGATCTCCACATCAGTCCTTCACTAGAGGATCTCCACATCAGGCCTTCACTAGAGGATCTCCCCATCAGTCCTTCACTAGAGGATCTCACATCAGTCCTTCACTAGAGGATCTCCACATCAGTCCTTCACTAGAGGATCTCACATCAGTCCTTCACTAGAGGACCTCCACATCAGTCCTTCACTAGAGGATCTCCACATCAGTCCTTCACTAGAAGATCTCCCCATTAGTCCTTCACTAGAGGACCTCCACATCAGTCCTTCACTAGAGGATCTCCACATCAGTCCTTCACTAGAGGATCTCCACATCAGTCCTTCACTAGAGGATCTCCACATCAGTCGTTAACTAGAGGATCTCCACATCAGTCCTTCACTAGAGGACCTCCACATCAGTCCTTCACTAGAGGATCTCCACATCAGTCCTTCACTAGAGGATCTCCACATCAGTCCTTCACTAGAGGATCTCCCCATCAGTCCTTCACTAGAGGATCTCCACATCAGTCCTTCACTAGAGGATCTCCACATCAGTCCTTCACTAGAGGATCTCCACATCAGTCCTTCACCAGAGGACCTCCACGTCAGTCCTTCACTAGAGGATCTCACATCAGTCCTTCACTAGAGGACCTCCACATCAGTCCTTCACTAGAGGATCTCCACATCAGTCCTTCACTAGAGGATCTCCCCATTAGTCCTTCACTAGAGGATCTCCACATCAGTCCTTCACTAGAGGACCTCCACATCAGTCCTTCACTAGAGGATCTCCACATCAGTCCTTCACTAGAGGATCTCCCCATTAGTCCTTCACTAGAGGACCTCCACATCAGTCCTTCACTAGAGGATCTCCACATCAGTCGTTCACTAGAGGATCTCCACATCAGTCCTTCACTAGAGGACCTCCACATCAGTCCTTCACTAGAGGATCTCCACATCAGTCCTTCACTAGAGGATCTCCACATCAGTCCTTCACTAGAGGATCTCCCATTAGTCCTTCACTAGAGGATCTCCACATCAGTCCTTCACTAGAGGATCTCCACATCAGTCCTTCACTACAGGATCTCCACATCAGTCCTTCACTAGAGGATCTCCCCATCAGTCCTTCACTAGAGGATCTCACATCAGTCCTTCACTAGAGGATCTCCACATCAGTCCTTCACTAGAGGATCTCACATCAGTCCTTCACTAGAGGACCTCCACATCAGTCCTTCACTAGAGGATCTCACATCAGTCCTTCACTAGAGGATCTCCACATCAGTCCTTCACTAGAGGATCTCCCCATCAGTCCTTCACTAGAGGATCTCCACATCAGTCCTTTACTAGAGGATCTCCACATCAGTCCTTCACTAGAGGATCTCCACATCAGTCCTTCACTAGAGGACCTCCACATCAGTCCTTCACTAGAGGATCTCACATCAGTCCTTCACTAGAGGACCTCCACATCAGTCCTTCACTAGAGGATCTCCACATCAGTCCTTCACTAGAGGATCTCCCCATTAGTCCTTCACTAGAGGATCTCCACATCAGTCCTTCACTAGAGGATCTCCACATCAGTCCTTCACTAGAGGATCTCCACATCAGTCCTTCACTAGAGGATCTCCACATCAGTCCTTCACTAGAGGATCTCACATCAGTCCTTCACTAGAGGATCTCCACATCAGTCCTTCACTAGAGGATCTCCACATCAGTCCATCACTAGAGGATCTCCACATCAGTCCTTCACTAGAGGATCTCCCCATTAGTCCTTCACTAGAGGACCTCCACATCAGTCCTTCACTAGAGGATCTCCACATCAGTCCTTCACTAGAGGATCCCCACATCAGTCCTTCACTAGAGGATCTCCACATCAGTCCTTCACTAGAGGATCTCCACAGCAGTCCTTCACTAGAGGATCTCCACATCAGTCCTTCACTAGAGGATCTCCACATCAGTCCTTCACTAGAGGATCTCCACATCAGTCCTTCACTAGAGGATCTCCACATCAGTCCTTCACTAGAGGATCTCCACATCAGTCCTTCACTAGAGGATCTCCACATCAGTCCTTCACTAGAGGATCTCCACATCAGTCCTTCACTAGAGGATCTCACATCAGTCCTTCACTAGAGGATCTCCACATCAGTCCTTCACTAGAGGATCTCCACATCAGTCCATCACTAGAGGATCTCCACATCAGTCCTTCACTAGAGGATCTCCCCATTAGTCCTTCACTAGAGGACCTCCCCATCAGTCCTTCACTAGAGGATCTCCACATCAGTCCTTCACTAGAGGATCTCCACATCAGTCCTTCACTAGAGGATCTCCACATCAGTCCTTCACTAGAGGATCTCCACAGCAGTCCTTCACTAGAGGATCTCCACATCAGTCCTTCACTAGAGGATCTCCACATCAGTCCTTCACTAGAGGATCTCCACATCAGTCCTTCACTAGAGGATCTCCACATCAGTCCTTCACTAGAGGATCTCCACATCAGTCCTTCACTAGAGGATCTCCACATCAGTCCTTCACTAGAGGACCTCCACATCAGTCCTTCACTAGAGGATCTCCACATCAGTCCTTCACTAGAGGATCTCCACATCAGTCCTTCACTAGAGGATCTCTCCATCAGTCCTTCACTAGAGGATCTCCACATCAGTCCTTCACTAGAGGATCTCCCCATCAGTCCTTCACTAGAGGATCTCACATCAGTCCTTCACTAGAAGATCTCCACATCAGTCCTTCACTAGAGGATCTCACATCAGTCCTTCACTAGAGGATCTCCACATCAGTCCTTCACTAGAGGATCTCCACATCAGTCCTTTACTAGAGGACCTCCACATCAGTCCTTCACTAGAGGATCTCCACATCAGTCCTTCACTAGAGGACCTCCACATCAGTCCTTCACTAGAGGATCTCCACATCAGTCCTTTACTAGAGGATCTCCACATGTGTCTTCACTAGAGGATCTCCACATCAGTCCTTCACTAGAGGATCTCCACATCAGTCCTTCACTAGAGGATCTCACATCAGTCCTTCACTAGAGGACCTCCACATCAGTCCTTCACTAGAGGATCTCACATCAGTCCTTCACTAGAGGATCTCCACATCAGTCCTTCACTAGAGGATCTCCACATCAGTCCTTTACTAGAGGATCTCCACATGTGTCTTCACTAGAGGATCTCCACATCAGTCCTTCACTAGAGGACCTCCACATCAGTCCTTCACTAGAGGATCTCCACATCAGTCCTTCACTAGAGGATCTCCACATCAGGCCTTCACTAGAGGATCTCCCCATCAGTCCTTCACTAGAGGATCTCACATCAGTACTTCACTAGAGGATCTCCACATCAGTCCTTCACTAGAGGATCTCACATCAGTCCTTCACTAGAGGACCTCCACATCAGTCCTTCACTAGAGGATCTCCACATCAGTCCTTCACTAGAAGATCTCCCCATTAGTCCTTCACTAGAGGACCTCCACATCAGTCCTTCACTAGAGGATCTCCACATCAGTCCTTCACTAGAGGATCTCCACATCAGTCCTTCACTAGAGGATCTCCACATCAGTCGTTAACTAGAGGATCTCCACATCAGTCCTTCACTAGAGGATCTCCACATCAGTCCTTCACTAGAGGATCTCCACATCAGTCCTTCACTAGAGGATCTCACATCAGTCCTTCACTAGAGGATCTCCACATCAGTCCTTCACTAGAGGATCTCCACATCAGTCCATCACTAGAGGATCTCCACATCAGTCCTTCACTAGAGGATCTCCCCATTAGTCCTTCACTAGAGGACCTCCACATCAGTCCTTCACTAGAGGATCTCCACATCAGTCCTTCACTAGAGGATCCCCACATCAGTCCTTCACTAGAGGATCTCCACATCAGTCCTTCACTAGAGGATCTCCACAGCAGTCCTTCACTAGAGGATCTCCACATCAGTCCTTCACTAGAGGATCTCCACATCAGTCCTTCACTAGAGGATCTCCACATCAGTCCTTCACTAGAGGATCTCCACATCAGTCCTTCACTAGAGGATCTCCACATCAGTCCTTCACTAGAGGATCTCCACATCAGTCCTTCACTAGAGGATCTCCACATCAGTCCTTCACTAGAGGATCTCACATCAGTCCTTCACTAGAGGATCTCCACATCAGTCCTTCACTAGAGGATCTCCACATCAGTCCATCACTAGAGGATCTCCACATCAGTCCTTCACTAGAGGATCTCCCCATTAGTCCTTCACTAGAGGACCTCCCCATCAGTCCTTCACTAGAGGATCTCCACATCAGTCCTTCACTAGAGGATCTCCACATCAGTCCTTCACTAGAGGATCTCCACATCAGTCCTTCACTAGAGGATCTCCACAGCAGTCCTTCACTA
>NW_028327430.1:558010-563911 GCF_031878675.1 Megascapheus bottae | reverse complement strand
TAGGTTAGAGTTAGGGTTAGCGTTAAGGTTAGGGTTAGCATTAGGGTAAGGGTAAGGGTTAGGGTTAGGGTTGGGGTTAGGGTAAGGGTAAGGGTTTGGTTAGGGTTAGGATTAGGGTTAGGGATAGGGTAAGGGTAAGGGTTAGGCTTACGGTTAGGGTTAGGGTAAGGGTTAGGGTTAGCGTTAAGGTTAGGTTAAGGGTTAGGGTAAGGGTAAGGGTTAGGTTTAGGGTTAGGGTTAGGGTAAGTGTAAGGGTTAGGGATAGGGTTAGGGTTAGCATTAAGGTTAGGATTACGGTTAGGGTTAGGGTTATTGTTAGGTATAGGGTTATGGTTAGGGTAAGGGTAAGGGTAAGGGTTAGGGTTAGGGTTACGGTTAGGGTAAGGGTACGGATTAGGGTTAGGGTTAGGGTTAGGTTTAGGGTTAGGGTAAGGGTAAAGGTTAGGGTTAGGGTTACAGTTAGGGTAAGGGTAAGGGTTAGGGTTAGTGTAAGGGTTAGGGTTATGTTTAGGGTAAAGGTAAGGTTTAGGGTTAGGGTTAGTGTTAGGGTAAGAGAAAGAGTTAGGTTTAGACTTAGGGTTAGGGTTAGGTTTGGGTTTAGGGTTAGGGTAAGGGTAAGGGTTAGGGTTAGCGTTAGGTTTAGGTTTAGGATTAGGGTTAGGGTTAGGGTTAGGTTTGGGTTGGGTTAAGGTTAGGGTTAGGGTTAGGGTAAGGATAAGGGTTAGGGTTAGGGATAAGGTTAGGGTAAGGGTTAGGTTTAGGTTTATGGTAAGGGTAAGTGTTAGGGTTAGGGTTAGCGTTAGGGCTTAGGGTTAGGGTTAGGGTTAGGGGTAGGTTTGGGTTAGGGTTAGGGTTAGGGTTAGGGTTAGGGTTAGGGTTAGGGTTAGGGTAAGGATTATGGTTAGCGTTAAGGTTAGGGTTAGGGTTAGGGTTAGGGTTAGGGTTAGGGTTAGGGTAAGAGTAAGTGTTAGGGTTAGGGTTAGGGTAAGGATTAGGGGTTAGGGTTAGGGTTAGAGTTAGGGTTAGGGCAAGGGTAAGGGTTAGGGTTAGGGTTAGGGTTAGGGTAAGGATAAGGGTTATTGTTAGGGTTAGTGTTAACATTAAGTTTATGGTTATGGTTAGTGTAAGAATAAGTGTTAGGATTAGGCTTAGGGTTAGGGTTAGGGTTAGGGAAAGGGTAAGGGTGAGAGTTAGGGTTAGGGTTAGGGTTAGCGTTAGGGTTAGGGTTAGGGTGAGGGTAAGGGTAAGGGTGAGAGTTAGGGTTAGGTTAGGGTTAGGGTTAGAATTAGGGGTTAGGGTTAGGGTTAAGGTTAGGTTTAGGATTAGGGTTAGGGGAAGGGAAAGGGTTAGGTTTAGGTTTGTTTTAGGGTTAGGATTAGGGTAAGGGTAAGTGTTAGGGTTAGGGTTAGGGTTAGGGTTAGGAAAAGGGTAAGGGGTAGAATTAGGGTTAGGGTTAGGGTTAGGTTCAGGTTTAGGGTTAGGGTTAATGTTAGGGTAAGGGTAAGTGTTAGGGTTAGGTTTAGGGTTAGGGTTAGGGTAAGGGTAAGTGTTAGGGTTAGGGTTAGGGTTAGGGTAAGGGTGAGGAATTAGGGTTAGGGTCAGGGTTAGGATAAGGGTTAGGTTTATGGTTAGGGTAAGGGTTATGGTTAGGGTTAGGGTTAGGGTTAGAGTTAGGGTTAGGTGTTAGTGTTAGGGTTAGGGTTAGGGTTAGGGTAGGGTTAGGGTTAGGGTTAGGGTTAGGTGTTAGTGTTAGGGTTAGGGTTAGGGTTAGGGTAGGGTTAGGGTTAGGGTTAGGGTTACGGTTAGGGTAAGGGTAAGAGTTACGGTTAGGGTTAGGGTTAGGGTTAGGGTAAGGGTAAGGTTTAGGGTTAGGGTTACGGTTAGTGTTAGAGGTGAGGGTTAGGGTTAGGGTTAATGTTAGGTTTCGGGTTAGGGTCAGGGTAAGGATAAGGGTGAGGGATAGGTTTAGGGTTAGATTAGTGTTAAGTTAACGGTTATGGTTAGGGTTAGGGTTAGTTTTAGCGTTAAGGTTAGGGTTAGGGTTAGGATAAGGATAAGGGATAGGGTTAGGTTTAGGGTAAGAGTAAGGGTAAGGTTTAGGGTAAGGGTAAGGGTTAGGGTTAGGGTTAGGGTTAGGGTAAGGATTACGGTTAGTGTTAAGGTTGGAGTTAGGGTTAGGGTAAGGGTAAGGGTTAGGGTTAGGGTTAGTGTTAGGGTAAGGGTAAGGGTTATTGTTAGGGTTAGGGTTAGCATTAAGTTTATGGTTAGGGTTAGGGTTAGGGTTAGTGGTAGGGTAAGGGTAAGGGTTAGGGTCAGGGTTAGGGGAAGGGTTAGGGTAAGGTTAAGGGTTAGGGTTAGGATTAGGGTTAGGGGTTAGGGTTAAGGTTAGGGTTAAGGTTAGGGTTAGTGTTAGGGTTAGGGTAAGGTTAAGGGTTAGGGTTAGGATTAGGGTTAGGGGTTAGTGTTAGGTTTAGGGTTAGGTTTAGGTTTAGGGTAAGGGTAAGGTTTAGGGTTAGTGTTAGGTTTAGGGTTCGGGTTAGGGTTAGAGTTAAGATAATGGTAAGGTTTAGGGTTAGGTTAGGGTTTGGTTATGGTAAGGGTTAGGGTTAGGTTTAGGGTTAGGGTAAAGTTTACAGGTAGGGTTAGGGTTAGGGTTAGGGTTAGGGTTAGGGTTAGGGTAAGGGTTAGGGTTAGGTTTAGGGTTAGGGTTAGGTTTAGGTTTGGGGTTAGGTTTAGGGTAAGGGTAAGGATTAGGGTTACGGTTAGGGTTAGGGTAAGGTTTAGGGTTAGGTTTAGGGTAAGGGTTAGGGTTAGGTTTAGGTTTGGGGTTAAGGTTAGTGTTAGGGTTAGGATAAGGGTAAGGTTTAGGGTTAGGTTTAGGGTTAGGGTGAGAGTTAGGGTAGGGTTAGGGTTAGGGTGAGCGTTAGGGTTAGGTTTAGGGGTTAGGGTTAGGTTTATGGTTAGGGTTAGTGTAAGGGTTAGGGTTTGGGTTAGGGTTACGGTAAGGGTTAGGGTTAGGATCAGGGTTAGGGTTAGGTTGAGGGTTAGGGGTTAGGGTTAGGGTTAGGTTAAGTGTTAGGGTGAGGGTAAGGGTTAGGTTTAGAGTTAGGGTAAGTGTAAGGGTTAGGGTTAGAGTTAGGGTTAGAAGTTAGGGTTAGGGTTAGGGTAAGGGTTAGGGTTAGGGTTAGGGTTAGGGTTAGGGTTTGGAGTTAGGTTTAGGGTTAGGTTTAGGGTTAGGGTTAGGGAAAGGGAAAGGTTTAGGGTTAGGGTTACGGTTTGGTTTAGGGTTAGGGTTAGGGTAAGGGGAAGTGTTAGGGTTAGGGTTATGGTTAGGGTTAGGATTAGGGAAAGGGTTAGGGTTAGAGTTAGGGTTAGGGTTAAGGTTAGGTTTAGGTTTAGGGTTAGGGTTAGGGTAACGGTAAGGATTAGGGTTAAGGTTAGGGTTAGGGTCAGGGTTAGGGTAAGGGTAAGAGTTAGAGTTAGTGGTAGGGTTAGCGTTAGAGTAAGGTTTAGGGTTAGGGAAAGGGTTAGGGTTAGGGTTAGGGTAAGGGTAAGGGTTAGAGTAAGGATTAGGGTTAGGGTTAGGGTCAGAGTTAGTGTTAGGGTTAGGGTAAGTATAGAGTTAGGTTTAGGGTTAGAGTTAGGGTTAGGGTTAGGGTTAGTTTTAGGGTTAGGGTAAGGTTTAGGGTTAGGTTAAGTGTTAGGGTTAGGGTTAGGGTTAGGGTTAGGCTAAGGGTAAGGTTTAGAGTTAGGGGTATGGTTAAGGTTAGTTTTAGGGTTAGGTTTAAGGTTGGCGTAAGGGTAAGTGTTAGGGTTATGTTTAGGGTAGGGGTAAGGTTTAGGGTTATGGTTAGGGTTAGGGTTATGGTTAGGGTTAGGGTAAGGGTAAGGGTTAGGTTTAGGGTAAGGATTAGGGTTAGGGTTGGGGGTTTGGTTAGTGTAAGGGTAAGTGTTAGGTTAAGGTTAGAGTTAGGGTTAGCGTTAAGGTTAGGGTTAGGGTTAGGTTAAGGTAAGGGTTAGGGTTAGGATTAGGGTTAGGGTTAGGGTAAGGGTAACTGTTTGGTTATGGTTAGGATTAGGGTTTGGGATAGAGTAAGGGTAAGGGTTAGGGTTACGGTTAGGGTTAGGGTTAGGGTTAGGGTTAGGTTTAGGTTTAGGGTAAGGGTTAGGGTTAGGGTTAGGGTAAGGTAAAGGGTTAGGTTTAGGGTTAGGTATAGGGTTAGGGTTAGGGTTACGGTTAGGGATAGGGTAAGGGTAAGTGTTAGGTTTAGGGTTAGGGTTAGGGTTAGGATAAATGTAAGAGTTAGGTTTAGGGTTAGGGTTAGAATAAGGGTTAGGGTTAGGGTTAGGGTTAGGTTTAGAGGTTAGTGTTAGGGTTAGTGTTAGGGTTAGGTTTAGGGTTAGGGTTAGAGTAAAGGAAAGGGTTAGGGTTAGGTTTAGGATTAGGGTAAGGGTAATTGTTAGGGTTAGCGTTAGGAGTTGGGTTAGGGTTAGGATTAGGGTAAGGGTAAGGGTTAGATTTAGGGTTAGGGTTAGGGTTAGGGTTAGGATAAGTATAAGAGTTAGGGTTAGGGTTAGAGTTAGGGTTACAGTTAGGTTTAGTTTTAGGGTTAGGGTAAGGTTTAGGGTTAGGGTAAGGGTTAGGGTTAGGGTTAGGGTTACGTTTAGGGTAAGGGTAAGGGTTAGAGTCAGGGTTAGGGTTAAGTTTAGTTTAGGGTTAAGGTTAGGGTTGGGGTTATGGTAACTGTTAGGGTTATGTTTAGGGTAAGGGTAAGGTTTAGGGTTAGGGTTAGGGTTAGGGTAAGGGTAAGGATTAGGTTTAGGGTAAAGGAAAGGGTAAGTGTGAGGGTTAGCGTTAAGGTCAGTGATAGGGATAGGGTAAGGGTAAGGGTTAGGCTTAGATTTAGGGTTAGGGTTAGGTTTAGGGTTAGGGTTAGGGTTAGGGTTAAGTTTAGGGTTGGGGTCACGGTTAGGGTTAGAGTTAGGATAAGTGTAAGGGTTAGAGTTAAGGTTAGGGTTAGGGTAAAGATTAGGTTTAGGGTTAGGGTTAGGGTTAGGGTTAAGTTTAGGGTTGGGGTCACGGTTAGGGTTAGAGTTAGGATAAGGGTAAGGTTAGAGTTAAGGTTAGGGTTAGGGTAAGGATTAGGGTTAGGGTTAGGGTGAGGGATACGGTTAAGGTTAAGGTAAGGGTAAGAGTAACATGTAGGGTTAGGATTAGCATTAGGGGTTAGGGTTAGGGTTAGGGTTAGGGTTAAGGTAAGCGTAAGGGTTAGGGTTAGGGTTTGGAGTTAGGTTTAGGGTTAGGTTTAGGGTTAGGGTTAGGGAAAGGGAAAGGTTTAGGGTTAGGGTTACGGTTTGGTTTAGGGTTAGGGTTAGGGTAAGGGGAAGTGTTAGGGTTAGGGTTACGGTTAGGGTTAGGGTTAGGGAAAGGGTAAGGGTTAGAGTTAGGGTTAGGGTTAAGGTTAGGTTAAGGTTTAGGGTTAGGGTTAGGGTAACGGTAAGGATTATGGTTAAGGTTAGGGTTAGGGTCAGGGTTAGGGTAAGTGTAAGAGTTAGAGTTAGCGGTAGGGTTAGGGTTAGAGTAAGGTTTAGGGTTAGGGAAAGGGTTAGGGTTAGGGTTAGGGTTAGGGTAAGGGTAAGGGTTAGAGTAAGAGTTAGGGTTAGGGTTCGGGTTAGGTTTAGAGTTAGAGTTAGGGTCAGGGTTAGGGTTAGGGTTAGGGTTAGGGTTAGGGTCAGAGTTAGTGTTAGGGTTAGGGTAAGTATAAGAGTTAGGTTTAGGGTTAGAGTTAGGGTTAAGGTTAGGGTTAGTTTTAGGGTTAGGGTAAGGTTTAGGGTTAGGTTAAGTGTTAGGGTTAGGGTTAGGGTTAGGGTTAGGCTAAGGGTAAGGTTTAGAGTTAGGGG
>NW_028327430.1:495510-553010 GCF_031878675.1 Megascapheus bottae | reverse complement strand
CGGGTAAGGGTAAGGGATAGGGTTAGGGTTATTGTAAGAGTAAGGGTTAGGGTTAGGGTTAGGTAATGGTAAGTGTTAGGGTTAGGGTTAAGGTTAGGGTAAGGTTTACGGTTAGCGTTAAGGTTAGAGTTAGGGTTAGGGTAAGGCTAAGGGTTAGGGTTAGGGTTAGGGTTAGGGTTAGGGTAAGGATTATTGTTATGGTTTGGTTTAGCATTAAGTTTATTGTTAGGGTTAGGGTTAGGGTTAAGTTTAGGGTTATGTTTAGGGTAAGGGTAAACTTAGGATTAGGGTTAGGTTTAGGGTTAGGGTCAGGGTAAGGGTAAGGATTAGGATTAGGCTTAGGGTTAGGATTAGGTTTGTTGTTATGTTTAGGGTAAAAGTGAGGGTTAGGGTTAGTGTTAAGGTTAGGTTTAGGGTTAGGGTGAGGGATAGGGTAAGGATTAGGGTTGGGTTTGGGGTTAGGGTTAGGATAAGGGTAAGTGTTAGAGTTAAGGTTAGGGTTAGGGTTAGCGTTAAGGTTAGGGTTAGTGTTAGGTTTAAGGTAAGGGTTAGGGTTAGGGTTAGGGATAGGGTTAGGGTTAGGAGTTAGATTTAGGGTTAGGTTTAGGGTTAGGGAAAGGGAAAGGGTTAAGGTTAGGCTTAGGGTTTGGTTTAGGGTTAGGGTTAGGGGAAGGGGAAGTGTTAGGGTTAGGGTTACGGTTAGGGTTAGGGTTAGGGAAAGGGTAAGGGTTAGAGTTAGGGTTAGGGTTAAGGTTAGGTAAAGGTTTAGGGTTAGGGTTAGGGTAAGGGTAAGGATTAGGGTTATGGTTAGAGTTAGGGTCAGGGTTAGGGTAAGGGTAAGAGTTACAGTTAGCGTTAGGGTAGGGTTAGGGTAAGGTTTAGGGTTAGGGAAAGGGTTAGGGTTAGGGTTAGGGTTAGGGTAAGGGTAAGGGTTAGAGTAAGGGTTAGGGTTAGGGTTAGGTTTAGGTTTAGAGTTAGTGTTAGGGTCAGGGTTAGGGTTACGGTTAGGGTTAGGGCTTAGAGTTAGGGTTAGGTTTAGGATTAGGTTTAGGGTTAGGGTAAGGGTAAGGGTTAGGTTTAGGGTTAGGGTTAGGGTTAGGTTTAGGGTTAGGGTTAGGGTAAGAGTAAGTGTTAGGGTTAGGGTATGGGTTAGGTTTAGGTTTAGGGTTAATGTTAGAGTTAGGGTTAAGGTTAGGGTTAGGGTTAGGGTAAGGGTTAGGGTTAGGTTTAGGGTTAGGGTTAGGGTAAGAGTAAGTGTTAGGGTTAGGGTATGGGTTAGGTTTAGGTTTAGGGTTAATGTTAGAGTTAGGGTTAAGGTTAGGGTTAGGGTTAGGGTAAGGGTAAGGTTTAGGGTTAGTGTTGGGGTTAGGGGTTAGGGTTAGGGTTAGGGTTAGGTTTAGGGTTAAGGTAAGAGTAAGGTTTAGGGTTAGGATTAGGGTTGGGGTTAACCTAAGGTTTAGGGTTATGTTTAGTGTAACGATTAGGTTTAGAGTTAGGGTTAGGGTTAGGGTAAGGGTAAGGGTTAGGGTTATGGTAAAGATTAGGGTTAGGTTTGGGGTTAGGATTAGGGTAAGGGTAAATGTTAGGGTGAGTGTTAGGGTTAGGGTTAGCGTTATGGTTAGGGCTAGGTTTAGGGTAAGGGTAAGGGTTAGGGTTAGGGTTAAGGTTAGGGTAAGGGTAAGGGTTAGGGTTAGGGTTATGGTTAGAGTTAGGTTTAGGGATAGGGTAAGGTTAAGGGTTAGGGTTACGTTTAGGGTAGGGTTAGGGTTAGGTTTAGGGTTAGGTTTAGGGTTAGGGTAAGGGTAAGGGTTAGGTTTAGGGTTAGGTTTAGGGTTAGGGTTAGGGTTAGGGTTAGGGTAAGAGTAAGTGTTAGGGTTAGGGTATGGGTTAGGGTATGGGTTAGGGTTAATGTTAGGGTTAGGGTTAAGTTTAGGGTTAGGGTTAGGGTAAGGGTTAGGGTTAGGGTTAGGGTTAGGGGTTAGGGTTAGGGTTAGGGTTAGGGTTAAGGTAAGGGTAAGGTTTAGGGTTAGGGTTAGGGTTGGGTTTAGCGTAAGGGTTAGGGTTATGTTTAGGGTAACGGTTAGGTTTAGGGTTAGGTTAGGGTTAGGGTTAGGGTAAGGGTTAGGGTTAGGGTAAGGATTAGGGTTAGGTTTGGGGATAGGATTAGGGTAAGGGTAAGTGTTAGGGTTAGGGTTAGGGTTAGGGTTAAGGTAAGGGTAAGGGTTAGAGTTAGGTTTAGGGTTAGGGTTAAGTTTAGGTTTAGTGTTAGACTTACTGTTAGGGTTAGGGCTTAGCTTTAGGGTTAGGTTTAGGGTTAGGTTTAGGGTTAGGGTAAGTGTGAAGGGTTAGGTTTAGGGTTAGGGTTAGGGTTAGTTTTAGGGTTAGGTTTAGGGTAAGTGTAAGGGTTAGGGTTACGTTAGGGTTAGAGTAAGGGTTAGGGTTAGGGTTAAGGTTAGGGTTAGGGTTAGGGTAAGAGTAAGGATTAGGGTTAGGGTTAGCGTTCGGGTTAGGTTTTGGTTTAGGGTAAGGGTAATGTTTAGGGTTAGTGTTAGGGTTAGGGGTTAGGATTCGGTTAGCGTTAGGGTATGGTTTAGGTAAGGGTAAGGTTTAGGGTTAGGGTTAGGGTTAGGGTAAGGTTAGGGTTAAGTTTAGGGTAAGGGTAAGTTTAGGGTTAGGGTTAGGGTTAGATCAGGGTAAAGGTAAGGGTTAGGATTAGGGTTAGGGTTAGGGTTAGGTTTGTTGTTATGTTTTGGATAAGGGTAAGGGTTAGGGTTGGGGTTAGGGTTAGGTTTAGGGTTAGGGTTAAGGTTAGGGTAAGGTTTAGTTTTGGGGTTAAGGTTAGGGTTAGGGTTAGGTTTAGGGTTAGGGTAAGGGTAAGGATTAGGTTTAGGGTTAGGGTTAGGGTTAGGTTTAGGGTTAGCGTTAGGGTAAGAGTAACTGTTAGGGTTAGGGTTAGGGTTAGGGTAAGGGAAAGTGTTATGGTTAGGGTTAGGGTTAGTGTAAGGGTTAGGGATTAGGGTTAGGGTAGGGTTAGGGTAAGGGTTAGGGTTATGGTTAGGGTAAGGGTTAGGGTTAGTGTTAGGGTCAGAGTTAGTGTTAGGGTTAGGGTAAGTATAAGAGTTAGGGTTAGGGTTAATGTTAGTGTTAGGGTTAGGGTTAGGGTTAGGGTAAGGGTAAGGGTTAGAGTTAGGGTTAGGGTTAAGGATAGTTTTAGGGTTAGGTTTAGGGTTGGGGTAAGGGTGAGTGTTAGGGTTATGTTTACGGTAGGGGTAAGGTTTAGGGTTAGGGTTAGGGTTAGGGTTAGGGTAAGGGTAAGGGTTAGGCTTAGGGTAAGGATTAGGGTTAGGTTTGGGGTTAGGGTTTGGGTAAGGATAATTGTTAGCGTTAAGGTTAGGGTTAGGGTTAGCGTTAAGGTTAGGGTTAGGGTTAGGGTAAGGGTAAGGGTTAGGGTTAGGATTAGGGTTAGGATTAGGGTAAGGGTAACGGGTTGGTTAGGGTTAGGATTAGGGTTTTGGATAGAGAAAGGGTAAGGTTTAGGGTTACGGTTAGGGTTAGGTTTAGGGTTAGGGTTAGGGTTAGGTTAGAGTTAGGGTTAGGGTTTGGGTTAGGGGTGAAGTTTAGGGTTAGGGTAAGGGTTAGGTTTAGGGTTAGGGTTAGGGTTAGGGTAAGGTAAAGGGTTAGGGTTAGGGTTAGGGTTCGGGTTAGGGTTAGGGATAGGATAAGGGTAAGTGTTAGGGTTAGGGTTAGGGTTAGGGTTAGGATAAATGTAAGAGATAGGGTTAGGGTTAGGGTTTCGGTAAGGGTTAGGGTTAGGGTTAGGGTTAGGGTTAGAGGATAGGGTTAGGGTTAGTGTTAGGGTTAGGTTTAGGGTTCGGGTTAGAGTAAAGGAAAGGTTTAGGGTTAGGGTTAGGGTTAGGTTTAGGGTTAGGGTTAGGGTAAGGGTAATTGTTAGGATTAGGGTTAGGGGTTGGGTTAGGGTTAGGGTTAGGGTAAGGGTAAGGGTTAGATTTAGGGTTAAGTTTAGGGTTAGGATAAGTATAAGAGTTAGGGTTAGGGTTAGAGTTAGGGTTAGGGTTAGGGTTAGTTTTAGGGTTAGGGTAAGGTTTAGGGTTAGGGTAAGGGTTAGGGTTAGGGTTAGGGTTAGGTTTAGGGTAAGGGTAAGGGTTAGAGTCAGGGTTAGGGTTAAGTTTACTTTTAGGGTTAAGATTAGGGTTGGGGTTAGGGTAAGTGTTAGGGTTATGTTTAGGGTAAGGGTAAGGTTTAGGGTGAGGGTTAGGGTTAGGGTTAGAGTAAGTGTAAGGGTTAGGTTTAGGGTAAAGGTAAGGGTAAGTGTTAGGGTTAGCGTTAAGGTCAGGGTTAGGGATAGGGTAAGGGTAAGGGTTAGGGTTAGATTTAGGGTTATGGTTAGGTTTATGGTTAGGGTTAGGGTTAGGGTTAAGTTTATGGTTGGGGTTACGGTTAGGGTTAGTGTTAGGATAAGGGTAAGGGTTAGACTTAAGATTAGGGTTAGGGTAAGGATTAGGGTTAGAGTTAGGGTTAGGGTTAGGGTGAGGGATAGGGTTAGGGTTAAGGTAAGGGTAAGAGTAAGGTTTAGGGTTAGGGTTAGCGTTAGGGGTTAGGGTTAGGGTTAGGGTTAGGGTTAAGGTAAGCGTAAGGGTTAGGGTTAGGTTTAGGGTTAGGGTAAGGGTTAGGGTTAGGTTTAGGGGAAGGGTAAGGTTTAGGGTTAGGGTAAGGGTTAGGATTACGGTTAGGGTCAGGGTAAGGGTTAGGGTTAGCGTTAAGGTTAGGGTTAGGGTTAGCGTAAGGGTAAGGGTTAGGTTTAGGGTTAGGGTTAGGGTTAGGGTTAGGGTAAGTGTAAGGGTTAGGGTTAGGGTTAGGGTTAGCATTAAGGTTAGGATTACGGTTAGGGTTAGGGTTAGGTATAGGGTTACGGTTAGAGTAAGGGTAAGGGTTAGGGTTAGGGTTAGGGTTACGGTTAGGGTAAGGGTAAGGATTAGGGTTAGGGTTAGGGTTAGGTTTAGGTTTAGGTAAGGGTAAGGGTTAGAGTTAGGGTAAAGGTTAGGGGTAAGGGTTTGGTTTAGGGTTACGTTTAAAGTTAGGGTTAGGGTAAGGGTAAGGATTAGGGTTAGGGTTAGTGTTAGGGTTAGGGTTAAGGTTAGGGTTTGGGTTAGTGCAAGGGTAAGAGTTAGGGTTAGGTTTAGTGGTTAGGGTTATTGTTAGGGTAAGGGTTAGAGTTAGGGTTAGGGCCATCATTAAGGTTAGGGTTAGGGTTAGTTTAAGGTTATGGTTAGGGTTAGGGTAAGGAAAAGTGTTAGGGTTAGGGTTAGGTTTAGGGTTAGCGTTAAGCTTAGGGTTAGGGTTCGGGTAAGGGTAAGGGATAGGGTTAGGGTTATTGTAAGAGTAAGGGTTAGGGTTAGGGTTAGGTAATGGTAAGGGTTAGGGTTAGGGTTAAGGTTAGGGTAAGGTTTACGGTTAGCGTTAAGGTTAGAGTTAGGGTTAGGGTAAGGGTAAGGATTATTGTTATGGTTTGGTTTAGCATTAAGGTTATTGTTAGGGTTAGGGTTAGGGTTAAATTTAGGGTTATGTTTAGGGTAAGGGTAAACTTAGGATTAGGGTTAGGTTTAGGGTTAGGGTCAGGGTAAGGGTAAGGATTAGGATTAGGCTTAGGGTTTGGGTTAGGTTTGTGGTTATGTTTAGGGTAAAAGTGAGGGTTAGGGCTAGTGTTAAGGTTAGGTTTAGGGTTAGGGTGAGGGATAGGGTAAGGATTAGGGTTGGGTTTGGGGTTAGGGTTAGGATAAGGGTAAGTGTTAGAGTTAAGGTTAGGGTTAGGGTTAGCGTTAAGGTTAGGGTTAGTGTTAGGGTTAGGGTAAGGGTTAGGGTTAGGGTTAGGGATAGGGTTAGGGTTAGTAGTTACATTTAGGGTTAGGTTTAGGGTTAGGGAAAGGGAAAGGGTTAAGGTTAGGCTTAGGGTTTCATTTAGGGTTAGGGTTAGGGTAAGGGAAAGTGTTAGGGTTAGGGTTACGGTTAGGGTTAGGGTTAGGGAAAGGGTAAGGGTTAGAGTTAGGGTTAGGGTTAGGGTTAAGGTTAGGTTAAGGTTTAGGGTTAGGGTTAGGGTAAGGATAAGGATTAGGGTTATGGTTAGGGTTAGAGTCAGGGTTAGGGTAAGGGTAAGAGTTAGAGTTAGCGTTAGGGTAGGGTTAGGGTAAGGTTTAGGGTTAGGGAAAGGGTTAGGGTTAGGGTTAGGGTTAGAGTAAGGGTAAGGGTTAGAGTAAGGGTTAGGGTTAGGGTTAGGTTTAGGTTTAGAGTTAGGGATAGGGTCAGGGTTAGGGTTACGGTTAGGGTTAGGGCTTAGAGTTAGGGTTAGGTTTAGGGTTAGGTTTAGGGTTAGGGTAAGGGTAAGGGTTAGGTTTAGGGTTAGGGTTAGGGTTAGGTTTAGGGTTAGGGTTAGGGTAAGAGTAAGTGTTAGGGTTAGGGTATGGGTTAGGCTTAGGTTTAGGATTAATGTTAGAGTTAGGGTTAAGGTTAGGGTTAGGGTTAGGGTAAGGATTAGGGTTAGTGTTAGGGTTAGGGTTAGGTTTAGGGTTAGGGTTAGGGTAAGAGTAAGTGTTAGGGTTAGGGTATGGGTTAGGTTTAGGTTTAGGGTTAATATTAGAGTTAGGGTTAAGGTTAGGGTTAGGGTTAGGGTAAGGGTAAGGTTTAGGGTTAGTGTTGGGGTTAGGGGTTAGGGTTAGGGTTAGGGTTAGGTTTAGGGTTAAGGTAAGAGTAAGGTTTAGGGTTAGGATTAGGGTTGGGGTTAACCTAAGGTTTAGGGTTATGTTTAGTGTAACGATTAGGTTTAGAGTTAGGGTTAGGGTTAGGGTTAGGGTAAGGGTAAGGGTTAGGGTTATGGTAAAGATTAGGGTTAGGTTTGGGGTTAGGATTAGGGTAAGGGTAAATGTTAGGGTGAGTGTTAGGGTTAGGGTTAGCGTTATGGTTAGGGCTAGGTTTAGGGTAAGGGTAAGGGTTAGGGTTAGGGTTAAGGTTAGGGTAAGGGTAAGGGTTAGGGTTAGGGTTATGGTTAGAGTTAGGTTTAGGGATAGGGTAAGGTTAAGGGTTAGGGTTACGTTTAGGGTAGGGTTAGGGTTAGGTTTAGGGTTAGGTTTAGGGTTAGGGTAAGGGTAAGGGTTAGGTTTAGGGTTAGGTTTAGGGTTAGGGTTAGGGTTAGGGTTAGGGTAAGAGTAAGTGTTAGGGTTAGGGTATGGGTTAGGGTATGGGTTAGGGTTAATGTTAGGGTTAGGTTTAGGGTAAGGGTTAGGGTTAGTGTTAGGGTTAGGGGTTAGGGTTAGGGTTAGGGTTAAGGTAAGGGTAAGGTTTATGGTTAGGGTTAGGGTTGGGTTTAGCGTAAGGGTTAGGGTTATGTTTAGGGTAACGGTTAGGTTTAGGGTTAGGGTTAGGGTTAGGGTAAGGGTTAGGGTTAGGGTAAGGATTAGGGTTAGGTTTGGGGTTAGGATTAGGGTAAGGGTAAGTGTTAGGGTTAGGGTTAGTGTTAGGGTTAAGGTAAGGGTAAGGGTTAGAGTTAGGTTTAGGGTTAGGTTTAAGTTTAGGTTTAGTGTTAGGCTTATGGTTAGGGTTAGGGCTTAGCTTTAGGGTTAGGTTTAGGGTTAGGTTTAGGGTTAGGGTAAGTGTAAGGGTTGGGTTTAGGGTTAGGGTTAGGGTTAGTTTTAGGGTTAGGGTTAGGGTAAGTGTAAGGGTTAGGGTTACGTTAGGGTTAGAGTAAGGGTTAGGGTTAGGGTTAAGGTTAGGGTTAGGGTTAGGGTAAGAGTAAGGATTAGGGTTAGGGTTAGCGTTAGGGTTAGGTTTTGGTTTAGGGTAAGGGTAATGTTTAGGGTTAGTGTTAAGGTTAGGAGTTAGGGTTCGGGTTAGCGTTAGGGTATGGTTAAGGTAAGGGTAAGTTTTAGGGTTAGGGTTAGGGTAAGGTTTAGGGTTAAGTTTAGGGTAAGGGTAAGTTTAGGGTTGGGGTTAGGGTTAGATCAGGGTAAGGGTAAGGGTTAGGATTAGGGTTAGGGTTAGGGTTAGGTTTAGTTTTAGGGTTAGGGTAAGGTTTAGGGTTAGGGTAAGGGTTAGGGTTAGGGTTAGGGTTATGTTTAGGGTAAGGGTAAGGGTTAGAGTCAGGGTTAGGGTTAAGTTTAGTTTAGGGTTAAGGTTAGGGTTGGGGTTATGGTGACTGTTAGGGTTATGTTTAGGGTAAGGGTATGGTTTAGGGTGAGGGTTAGGGTTAGGGTTAGGGTAAGGGTAAGGGTTAGGGTTAGGGTTAGGGTTAGGGTTAGGTTTAGGGTTAAGTTTAGGGTTGGGGTTACGGTTAGGGTTAGGGTTAGGATAAGGGTAAGGGTTAGAGTTAAGGATAGGGTTAGGGTAAGGATTAGGGTTAGGGTTAGGGTTAGGGTGAGGGATAGGGTTAAGGTTAAGGTAAGGGTAAGAGTAACGTGTAGGGTTAGGATTAGCGTTAGGGGTTAGGGTTAGGGTTAGGGTTAGGGTTAAGGTAAGCGTAAGGGTTAGGGTTAGGGTTAGGGTTAGGGTAAGGGTTAGGGTTAGGTTTAGGGGAAGGGTAAGGTTTAGGGTTAGGGTTAGAGTTAGGGTTAGGGTTAGGATAAGGGTAAGGGTTAGGGTTAGGTTTAGGGTTAGGGTTAGTTGTAGAGTTAGGGTTAGGGTTAGGCTTAGGGTTAGATTTAGGGTTAGGTTTAGGGTAAGGGTAAGGGTTAGGGTTAGGGTTAGGGTAAGAGTAAGGTTTAGGGTTAGGGATAAGGTTATGGTTAGGGTAAGGGTAAGGGTTAGGGTTAGGCTTAGGATTAGGTTTAGGTTTAGGGTTAGGGGTAAGGGTAAGGGTTAGAGTTAGATTTAGTGTTAGGTTTAGGGTTAAGTTAGGGTTTGGGTTAGGTTAAGGGTTAGGGTTAGGGTTAGGTTTAGGGGTTAGTGTTAGGATTAGGGTTAGGGTTAGGGTTCGGGGAAGGGTAAAGTTTAGGGTTAGTGTTAGGGTTAGGGGTTAGGTTTAGGGTTAGGGTTAGGGTTGGGGTTACGGTAAGGGGTAGGGTTAAGTTTAGGGTAAGGGTAAGTTTAGGGTTAGGGTTAGGTTAAGGGTAAGGGTTAGGGTTAGGGTTAGGCTTAGGTTTGGGGTTAGGGTTAGGTTAAGGGTAAGTGTTAGGTTTAGGGTTAGTGTTAGAGTTAAGGTTAGGTTTAGGGTTAGGGTAAGGGTAAGGGTTAGGTTTAGGGTTAGTGTAAGGTTTAGGGTTAGCGTTAAGGTTAGGGTTAAGGTTAGGGTAAGGGTTAGGATTACGGTTAGTGTTAGGGTTAGGGTTAAGTTTAGGGTTAGGGTTAGAGTAAGGGTAAGGGTTAGTGTTTGGGTTAGGTTTAGGGGTTAGGGTTAAGGTTAGGATTAGGTTTAGAGTAAGGGTAAGGTTTATGGTTAGGGTAGGGTTAGGGTTAGGGTTAGGGTAAGGGTAAGGGTTAGGGTTAGGGTAAGGGTTAGGGTTAGGGTAAGGGTAAGGGTTAGGGTTAGGGTTAGGGTTAGCGTTAGGGGTTAGGGTTAGGGTTACTGTTAGGATTAGGGTTAGGTTTAGGGTTAGGGTTAGATTAAGGGGGGTTAGGGTTAGGGTTAGGTTTAGGGTTAGGATTAGGGTAAGGGTAATTGTTAGGATTAGCTTTAGGGGTAGGGTTAGGGTTAGGGTTAGGGTAAGGGTAAGGGTTAGAGTTAGGGTTAGGGTTAAGTTTAGTTTTAGTGTTAGGGTTAGGGTTGAGGTTAGGGTAAGTGTTAGGGTTATGTTTAGGGTAAGGGTAAGGTTTAGGGTTAGGGTTAGGGTTAGGGTAAGGGTAAGGGTTAGGTTTATGGTAAGGATTAGGGTTAGGTTTGGGGGTTTGGTTAGTGTAAGGGTAAGTGTTAGGTTAAGGTTAGAGTTAGGGTTAGCGTTAAGGTTAGGGTTAGCGTTAGGGTAAGGGTAAGGGTTCGGGTTAGGGTTAGGGTTGGGGTTAGGGTAAGGGTAAGGGTTTGGTTAGGGTTAGGATTAGGGTTAGGGATAGGGTAAGGGTAAGGGTTAGGCTTACGGTTAGGGTCAGGGTAAGGGTTAGGGTTAGCGTTAAGGTTAGGGTTAGGTTTAGGGTAAGGGTAAGGGTTAGGTTTAGGGTTAGGGTTAGGTTAGGGTTAGGGTTAGGGTAAGTGTAAGGGTTAGGGTTAGGGTTAGGGTTAGCATTAAGGTTAGGATTACGGTTAGGGTTAAGGTTAGGGTTAGGTATAGGGTTAAGGTTAGAGTAAGGGTAAGGGTTAGGGTTAGGGTTAGGGTTACGGTTAGGGTAAGGGTAAGGATTAGGGTTAGGGTTAGGGTTAGGTTTAGGGTTAGGTAAGGGTAAGGGTTAGGGTTAGGGTTACAGTTAGGGGTAAGGGTTAGGTTTAGGGTTAGGTTTAGAGTTAGGGTTAGGGTAAGGGTAATGTTTAGGGTTAGGGTTAGTGTTAGGGTTAGGGTTAAGGTTAGGGTTTGGGTTAGTGTAAGGGTAAGAGTTATGGTTAGGTTTAGGGGTTAGGGTTATTGTTAGGGTAAGGGTTAGAGTTAGGGTTAGGGCTATCATTAGGTTAGGGTTAGGGTTAGTTTAAGGTTATGGTTAGGGTTAGGGTAAGGAAAAGGGTTAGGGTTAGGGTTAGGGTTAGGGTTAGTGTAAGGGTTAGGGATTAGGGTTAGGGTAGGGTTAGGGTAAGGGTAAGGATTAGGGTTATGGTTAGGGTAAGGGTTAGGTTTAGGGTTAGGGTTAGGGTTAGGGTCAGAATTAGTGTTAGGGTTAGGGCAAGTATAAGCGTTAGGGTTAGGGTTATTGTTAATGTTAGGGTTAGGGTTAGTTTTAGGGTTAGGGTAAGGTTTAGGGTTAGGGTAAGTGTTAGGGTTAGGGTTAGGGTAAGGGTAAGGGTTAGAGTTAGGGTTAGGGTTAAGGTTAGTTTTAGTGTTAGGTTTAGGGTTGGGGTAAGAGTGAGAGTTAGGGTTATGTTTAGGGTAGGGGTAAGGTTTAGGGTTAGGGTTAGGGTTACGGTTAGGGTAAGGGTAAGGGTTAGGCTTAGGGTAAGGATTAGGGTTAGGTTTGGGGTTAGGGTTTGGGTAAGGATAATAGTTAGCGTTAAGGTTAGGGTTAGGGTTAGAGTTAAGGTTAGGGTTAGGGTTAGGGTAAGGGTAAGGGTTAGGGTTAGGATTAGGGTTAGGGTTAGTGTTAGGGTAAGGGTAAGGATTATTGTTATGTTTTGGTTTAGCATTAAGGTTATCGTTAGGGTTAGGGTTAGGGTTAAGTTTAGGGTTATGTTTAGGGTAAGGGTAAACTTAGGATTAGGGTTAGGTTTAGGGTTAGGGTCAGGGTAAGGGTAAGGATTAGGATTAGGCTTAGGGTTAGGGTTAGGTTTGTTGTTATGTTTAGGGTAAAAGTGAGGGTTAGGGTTAGTGTTAAGGTTAGGTTTAGGGTTAGGGTGAGGGTTAGGGTAAGGATTAGGGTTGGGTTTGGGGTTAGGGTTAGGATAAGGGTAAGTGTTAGGGTTAAGGTTAGGGTTAGGGTTAGGGTTTGGGTAAGGGTTAGGGTTAGGGTTGGGGATAGGGTTAGAGTTAGGAGTTAGATTTAGGGTTAGGTTTAGGGTTAGGGAAAGGGAAAGGGTTAAGGTTAGGCTTAGGTTTTGGTTTAGGGTTAGGGTTAGGGTAAGGGGAAGTGTTAGGGTTAGGGTTACGGTTAGGGTTCGGGTTAGGGAAAGGGCAAGGGTTAGATTTAGTGTTAGGGTTAAGGTTAGGTTAAGGTTTAGGGATAGGGTTAGGGTAAGGGTAAGGATTAGGGTTATGGTTAGGTTAGGGTCAGGGTTAGGGTAAGGGTAAGAGTTAGAGTTAGCGTTAGGGTAGGGTTAGGGTAAGGTTTAGGATTAGGGAAAGGATTAGGGTTAGGGTTAGGGTTAGCGTTAGGGTTAGGGTTAGAGTAAGGGTAAGGGTTAGAGTAAGGGATAGGGTTAGGGTTAGGTTTAGGTTTAGAGTTAGGGATAGGGTCAGGGTTAGGGTTACGGTTAGGGTTAGGGCTTAGAGTTAGGGTTAGGTTTAGGGTTAGGTTTAGGATTAGGGTAAGGGTAAGGGTTAGGTTTAGGGTTAGGGTTAGGGTTAGGTTTAGGGTTAGGGTTAGGGTAAGAGTAAGTGTTAGGGTTAGGGTATGGGTTAGGTTTAGATTTAGGGTTAATGTTAGAGTTAGGGTTAAGGTTAGGGTTAGGGTTAGGGTAAGGGTTAGGGTTAGTGTTAGGGTTAGGGTTAGGTTTAGGGTTAGGGTTAGGGTAAGAGTAAGTGTTAGGGTTAGGGTACGGGTTAGGTTTAGGTTTAGGATTAATGTTAGTGTTAGGGTTAATTTTAGGGTTAGGGTTAGGGTAAGGGTTAGGGTTAGTGTTAGGGTTCGGGTTAGGTTTAGGGTTAGGGTTAGGGTAAGAGTAAGTGTTAGGGTTAGGGTATGGGTTAGGTTTAGGTTTAGGGTTAATATTAGAGTTAGGGTTAAGGTTAGGGTTAGGGTTAGGGTAAGGGTAATGTTTAGGGTTAGTGTTGGGGTTAGGGGTTAGGGTTAGGGTTAGGGTTAGGTTTAGTGTTAAGGTAAGAGTAAGGTTTAGGGTTAGGATTAGGGTTGGGGTTAACCTAAGGTTTTGGGTTATGTTTAGTGTAACGATTAGGTTTAGAGTTAGTGTTAGGGTTAGAATTAGGGTAAGGGTAAGGGTTAGGGTTATGGTAAAGATTAGGGTTAGGTTTGGGGTTAGGATTAGGGTAAGGGTAAATGTTAGGGTGAGTGTTAGGGTTAGGGTTAGCGTTATGGTTAGGGCTAGGTTTAGGGTAAGGGTAAGGGTTAGGGTTAGGGTTAAGGTTAGGGTAAGGGTAAGGGTTAGGGTTAGGGTTATGGTTAGAGTTAGGTTTAGGGATAGGGTAAGGTTAAGGGTTAGGGTTACGTTTAGGGTAGGGTTAGGGTTAGGTTTAGGGTTAGGTTTAGGGTTAGGGTAAGGGTAAGGGTTAGGTTTAGGGTTAGGTTTAGGGTTAGGGTTAGGGTTAGGGTAAGAGTAAGTGTTAGGGTTAGGGTATGGGTTAGGGTATGGGTTAGGGTTAATGTTAGGGTTAGGGTTAAGTTTAGGGTTAGGGTTAGGGTAAGGGTTAGGGTTAGTGTTAGGGTTAGGGGTTAGGGTTAGGGTTAGGGTTAAGGTAAGGGTAAGGTTTAGGGTTAGGGTTAGGGTTGGGTTTAGCATAAGGGTTAGGGTTATGTTTAGGGTAACTGTTAGGTTTAGGGTTAGGGTTAGGGTTAGGGTTAGGGTAAGGGTTAGGGTTAGGGTAAGGATTAGGGTTAGGTTTGGGGTTAGGATTAGGGTAAGGGTAAGTGTTAGGGTTAGGGTTAGGGTTAGGGTTAAGGTAAGGGTAAGTGTTAGATTTAGGTTTCGGGTTAGGGTTAAGTTTAGGTTTAGTGTTAGGCTAACGGTTAGGGTTTGGGCTTAGCTTTAGGGTTAGGTTTAGGGTTAGGGTAAGTGTAAGGGTTAGGTTTAGGGTTAGGGTTAGGGTTAGTTTTAGGGTTAGGGTTAGGGTAAGTGTAAGGGTTAGGGTTACATTAGGGTTAGAGTAAGGGTTAGGGTTAGGGTTAAGGTTAGGGTTAGGGTTAGGGTAAGAGTAAGGATTAGGGTTAGGGTTAGCGTTAGGGTTAGGTTTTGGTTTAGGGTAAGGGTAATGTTTAGGGTTAGTGTTAAGTTTAGGGGTTAGGGTTCGGTTTAGCGTTAGGGTATGGTTAAGGTAAGGGTAAGATTTAGGGTTAGGGTTAGGGTTAGGGTAAGGTTGAGGGTTAAGTTTAGGGTAAGGGTAAGTTTAGGGTTAGGGTTAGGGTTAGATCAGGGTAAGGGTAAGGGTTAGGATTAGGGTTAGGGTTAGGGTTAGGTTTAGTTTTAGGGTTAGGGTAAGGTTTAGGGTTAGGGTAAGGGTTAGGGTTAGGGTTAGGGTTACGTTTAGGGTAAGGGTAAGGGTTAGAGTCAGGGTACGGGTTAAGTTTAGTTTAGGGTTAAGGTTAGGGTTGGGGTTATGGTAACTGTTAGGGTTATGTTTAGGGTAAGGGTAAGGTTTAGGGTGAGGGTTAGGGTTAGGGTTAGGGTAAGGGTAAGGGTTAGGATTAGGGTTAGGGTTAGGGTTAGGGTTAGGGTTAAGTTTAGGTTTGGGTTACGGTTAGGGTTAGGGTTAGGATAAGGGTAAGGGTTAGAATTAAGGTTAGGGTTAGGGTAAGGATTAGGGTTAGGGTTAGGGTTAGGGTGAGGGATAGGGTTAAGGTTAAGGTAAGGGTAAGAGTAACGTGTAGGGTTAGGATTAGCGTTAGGGGTTAGGGTTAGGGTTAGGGTTAGGGTTAGGGTTAAGGTAAGCGTAAGGGTTAGGGTTAGGGTTAGGGTTAGGGTAAGGGTTAGGGTTAGGTTTATGGGAAGGGTAAGGTTTAGGGTTAGGGTTAGGGTTAGGGTTAGGGTTAGGTTTAGGGTAAGGGTTAGGGTTAGGTTTAGGGTTAGGGTTAGTTGTAGGGTTAGGGGTTAGGGTTAGGGTTAGGGTTAGATTTAGGGTTAGGGTTAGGGTAAGGATAAGGGTTAGGGTTAGGGTTAGGGTAAGTGTAAGGTTTAGGGTTAGGGATAAGGTTATGGTTAGGGTAAGGGTAAGGGTTAGGGTTAGGCTTAGGATTAGGTTTAGGTTTAGGGTTAGGGTAAGGGTAAGGGTTAGAGTTAGATTTAGTGTTAGGTTTAGGGTTAAGTTTAGGGTTTGGGTTAGGTTAAGGGTTAGGGTTAGGGTTAGGATTAGGGGTTAGTGTTAGGTTTAGGGTTAGGGTTAGGGTTAGGGGAAGGGTAAAGTTTAGGGTTAGTGTTAGGGTTAGGGGTTAGGTTTAGGGTTAGGATTAGGGTTGGGGTTACGGTAAGGGGTAGGCTTAAGTTTAGGGTAAGGGTAAGGTTTAGGGTTAGGGTTCGGTTAAGGGTAAGGTTTAGGGTTAGGTTTAGGCTTAGGTTTGGGGTTAGGGTTAGGTTAAGGGTAAGTGTTAGGTTTAGGGTTAGTGTTAGAGTTAAGGTTAGGCTTAGGGTTAGGGTAAGGGTAAGGGTTAGGGTTAGGGTTAGTGTAAGGGTTAGGGTTAGCGTTAAGGTTAGGGTTAAGGTTAGGGTAAGGGTTAGGATTACGGTTAGTGTTAGGGTTAGGGTTAAGGTTAGGGTTAGGGTTAGAGTAAGGGTAAGGGTTAGTGTTTGGGTTAGGTTTAGGGGTTAGGGTTAAGGTTAGGATTAGGTTTAGAGTAAGGGTAAGGTTTATGGTTAGGGTTAGGGTTAGGGTTAGGGTTAGGGTAAGGGTAAGGGTTAGGGTTAGGGTAAGGGTTAGGGTTAGGGTAAGGGTAAGGGTTAGGGTTGGGGTTAGGGTTAGCGTTAGGGGTTAGGGTTAGGGTTACTGTTAGGATTAGGGTTAGGTTTAGGGTTAGGGTTAGATTAAAGGAAAGGGTTAGGGTTAGGGTTAGGTTTAGGGTTAGGATTAGGGTAAGGGTAATTGTTAGGATTAGCTTTAGGGGTAGGGTTACGGTTAGGGTTAGGGTAAGGGTAAGGGTTAGAGTTAGGGTTAGGGTTAAGTTTAGTTTTAGTGTTAGGGTTAGGGTTGAGGTTAGGGTAAGTGTTAGGGTTATGTTTAGGGTAAGGGTAAGGTTTAGGGTTAGGGTTAGGGTTAGGGTAAGGGTAAGGGTTAGGTTTACGGTAAGGATTAGGGTTAGGTTTGGGGGTTTGGTTAGTGTAAGGGTAAGTGTTAGGTTAAGGTTAGAGTTAGGGTTAGCGTTAAGGTTAGGGTTAGCGTTAGGGTAAGGGTAAGGGTTAGGGTTAGGGTTAGGGTTGGGGTTAGGGTAAGGGTAAGGGTTTGGTTAGGGTTAGGATTAGGGTTAGGGATAGGGTAAGGGTAAGGGTTAGGATTACGGTTAGGGTCAGGGTAAGGGTTAGGGTTAGCGTTAAGGTTAGGGTTAGGGTTAGGGTAAGGGTAAGGGTTAGGTTTAGGGTTAGGGTTAGGGTAAGTGTAAGGGTTAGGGTTAGGGTTAGGGTTAGCATTAAGTTTAGGATTACGGTTAGGGTTAGGGTTAGGGTTAGGTATAGGGTTACGGTTAGAGTAAGGGTAAGGGTTAGGGTTAGGGTTAGGGTTACGGTTAGGGTAAGGGTGAGGATTAGGGTTAGGGTTAGGGTTAGGTTTAGGGTTAGGGTAAGGGTAAGGGTTAGGGTTAGGGTTACAGTTAGGGGTAAGGGTTAGGTTTAGGGTTAGGTTTAGAGTTAGGGTTAGGGTAAGGGTAAGGTTTAGGGTTAGGGTTAGTGTTAGGGTTAGGGTTAGGGTTAAGGTTAGGGTTTGGGTTAGTGTAAGGGTAAGAGTTAGGGTTAGGTTTAGGGGTTAGGGTTATTGTTAGGGTAAGGGTTAGAGTTAGGGTTAGGGCTATCATTAGGTTAGGGTTAGGGTTAGTTTAAGGTTATGGTTAGGGTTAGGGTAAGGAAAAGGGTTAGGGTTAGGGTTAGGGTTAGGGTTAGGGTTAGGGTTAAGCTTAGGGTTAGGGTTCGGGTAAGGGTAAGGGATAGGGTTAGGGTTACTGTAAGAGTAAGGGTTAGGGTTAGGGTTAGGTAAGGGTAAGGGTTAGGGTTAGGGTTAAGGATAGGGTAAGGGTTACGGTTAGCGTTAAGGTTAGAGTTAGGGTTAGGGTAAGGGTAAGGGTTAGGGTTAGGGTTAGGGTTAGGGTAAGGGTAAGGATTATTGTTATGGTTTGGTTTAGCATTAAGGTTATCGTTAGGGTTAGGGTTAGGGTTAAGTTTAGGGTTATGTTTAGGGTAAGGGTTAGGTTTAGGGTTAGGGTTAGGGTTAGGTTTAGGGTTAGCGTTAGGGTAACAGTAACTGTTAGGGTTAGGGTTAGGGTTAGGGTAAGGGAAAGTGTTATGGTTAGGGTTACGGTTAGTGTAAGGGTTAGGGATTAGGGTTAGGGTAGGGTTAGGGTAAGGGTAAGGGTTAGGGTTATGGTTAGGGTAAGGGTTAGGTTTAGGGTTAGGGTGAGGGTTAGGGTCAGAGTTAGTGTTAGGGTTAGGGTAAGTATAAGAGTTAGGGTTAGGGTTATTGTTAATGTTAGGGTTAGGGTTAGTTTTAGGGTTAGGGTAAGGTTTAGGGTTAGGGTAAGTGTTAGGGTTAGGGTTAGGGTTAGGGTTAGGGTAAGGGTAAGGGTTAGAGTTAGGGTTAGGGTTAATGTTAGTTTTAGGGTTAGGTTTAGGGTTGGGGTAAGGGTGAGTGTTAGGGTTATGTTTAGGGTAGGGGTAAGGTTTAGGGTTAGGCTTAGGGTTAGGGTAAGGGTAAGGGTTAGGCTTAGGGTAAGGATTAGGGTTAGGTTTGGGGTTAGGGTTTGGGTAAGGATAATAGTTAGCGTTAAGGTTAGGGTTAGGGTTAGAGTTAAGGTTAGGGTTAGGGTTAGGGTAAGGGTAAGGGTTAGGGTTAGGATTAGGGTTAGGGTTAGGGTAAGGGTAAGGATTATTGTTATGGTTTGGTTTAGCATTAAGGTTATCGTTAGGGTTAGGGTTAGGGTTAACTTTAGGGTTATGTTTAGGGTAAGGGTAAAGTTAGGATTAGGGTTAGGTTTAGGGTTAGGGTCAGGGTAAGGGTAAGGATTAGGATTAGGCTTAGGGTTAGGGTTAGGGTTAGGTTTGTTGTTATGTTTAGGGTAAAAGTGAGGGTTAGGGTTAGTGTTAAGGTTAGGTTTAGGGTTAGGGTGAGGGTTAGGGTAAGGATTAGGGTTGGGTTTGGGGTTAGGGTTAGGATAAGGGTAAGTGTTAGGGTTAAGGTTAGGGTTAGGGTTAGGGTTTGGGTAAGGGTTAGGGTTAGGGTTAGGGATAGGGTTAGCGTTAGGAGTTAGATTTATGGTTAGGTTTAGGGTTAGGAAAAGGGAAAGGGTTAAGGTTAGGCTGAGGTTTTGGTTTAGGGTTAGGGTTAGGGTAAGGGGAAGTGTTAGGGTTAGGGTTACGGTTAGGGTTCGGGTTAGGGAAAGGGTAAGGGTTAGAGTTAGGGTTAGGGTTAAGGTTAGGTTAAGGTTTATGGTTAGGGTTAGGGTAAGGGTAAGGATTAGGGTTATGGTTAGGTTAGGGTCAGGGTTAGGGTAAGGGTAAGAGTTAGAGTTAGCGTTAGGGTAGGGTTAGTGTAAGGTTTAGGGTTAGGGAAAGGATTAGGGTTAGGGTTAGGGTTAGGGTTAGGGTTAGGTTTAGGTTTAAAGTTAGGGATAGGGTCAGGGTTAGGGTTACGGTTAGGGTTAGGGCTTAGAGTTAGGGTTAGGGTTAGTGTTAGGGTTAGGGTTAGGTTTAGGGTTAGGGTTAGGGTAAGAGTAAGTGTTAGGGTTAGGGTATGGGTTAGGTTTAGGTTTAGGGTTAATGTTAGAGTTAGGGTTAAGGTTAGGGTTAGGGTTAGGGTAAGGGTTAGAGTAAGGGATAGGGTTAGAGTAAGGGATAGGGTTAGGGTTAGGTTTAGGATTAGGGTAAGGGTAAGGGTTAGGTTTAGGGTTAGGGTTAGGGTTAGGTTTAGGGTTAGGGTTAGGGTAAGAGTAAGTGTTAGGGTTAGGGTATGGGTTAGGTTTAGGTTTAGGGTTAATGTTAGAGTTAGGGTTAAGGTTAGGGTTAGGGTTAGGGTAAGGGTTAGGGTTAGTGTTAGGGTTAGGGTTAGGTTTAGGGTTAGGGTTAGGGTAAGAGTAAGTGTTAGGGTTAGGGTATGGGTTAGGTTTAGGTTTAGGGTTAATGTTAGAGTTAGGGTTAAGGTTAGGGTTAGGGTTAGGGTAAGGGTAAGGTTTAGGGTTAGTGTTGGGGTTAGGGGTTAGGGTTAGGGTTAGGGTTAGGTTTAGGGTTAAGGTAAGAGTAAGGTTTAGGGTTAGGATTAGGGTTGGGGTTAACCTAAGGTTTAGGGTTATGTTTAGTGTAACGATTAGGTTTAGAGTTAGGGTTAGGGTTAGGGTTAGGGTAAGGGTAAGGGTTAGGGTTATGGTAAAGATTAGGGTTAGGTTTGGGGTTAGGATTAGGGTAAGGGTAAATGTTAGGGTGAGTGTTAGGGTTAGGGTTAGCGTTATGGTTAGGGCTAGCTTTAGGGTAAGGGTAAGGGTTAGGGTTAGGGTTAAGGTTAGGGTAAGGGTAAGGGTTAGGGTTAGGGTTATGGTTAGAGTTAGGTTTAGGGATAGGTTAAGGTTAAGGGTTAGGGTTACGTTTAGGGTAGGGTTAGGTTTAGGGTTAGGTTTAGGGTTAGGGTAAGGGTAAGGGTTAGGTTTAGGGTTAGGTTTAGGGTTAGGGTTAGGGTTAGGGTTAGGGTAAGAGTTGGTTAGGGTAAGAGTAAGTGTTAGGGTTAGGGTATGGGTTAGGGTATGGGTTACGGTTAATGTTAGGGTTAGGGTTAAGTTTAGGGTTAGGGTTAAGGGTAAGGGTTAGGGTTAGTGTTAGGTTAGGGGTTAGGGTTAGGGTTAGGGTTCGGGTTAAGGTAAGGGTAAGGTTTAGGGTTAGGGTTAGGGTTGGGTTTAGCGTAAGGGTTAGGGTTATGTTTAGGGTAACGGTTAGGTTTAGGGTTAGGGTTAGGGTTAGGGTAAGGGTTAGGGTTAGGGTAAGGATTAGGGTTAGGTTTGGGGTTAGGATTAGGGTAAGGGTTAGGGTAAGTGTTAGGGTTAGGGTTAGGGTTAAGGTAAGGGTAAGGGTTAAAGTTAGGTTTAGGGGTAGGGTTAAGTTTAGGTTAGTGTTAGGCTTACGGTGAGGGTTAGGGCTTAGCTTTAGGTTAGGTTTAGGGTTAGGTTTAGGGTTAGGGTAAGTGTAAGGGTTGGGTTTAGGGTTAGGGTTAGGGTTAGTTTTAGGGTTAGGGTTAGGGTAATTGTAAGGGTTAGGGTTACGTTAGGGTTAGAGTAAGGGTAAGGGTTAGGGTTAAGGTTAGGGTTAGGGTTAGGGTAAGAGTAAGGATTAGGGTTAGGGTTAGCGTTAGGGTTAGGTTTTGGTTTAGGGTAAGGGTAATGTTTAGGGTTAGTGTTAAGGTTAGGGGTTAGGGTTCGGGTTAGCGTTAGGGTAAGGTTAAGGTAAGAGTAAGTTTAGGGTTAGGGTTAGGGTTAGGGTAAGGTTTAGGGTTAAGTTTAGGGTAAGGGTAAGTTTAGGGTTAGGGTTAGGGTTATATCAGGGTAAGGGTAAGGGTTAGCATTAGGGTTAGGGTTAGGTTAGGGTTAGGTTTAGTTTTAGGTTTAGGGTAAGGTTTAGGGTTAGGGTAAGGGTTAGGGTTAGGGTTAGGGTACGTTTAGGGTAAGGGTAAGGGTTAGAGCCAGGGTTAGGGTTAAGTTTAGTTTAGGGTTAAGGTTACGGTTGGGGTTATGGTAACTGTTAGGGTTATGTTTAGGGTAAGGGTAAGGTTTAGGGTGAGGGTTAGGGTTAGGGTTAGGGTAAGGGTAAGGGTTAGGGTTAGGGTTAGGGTTAGGTTTAGGGTTAAGTTTAGGGTTGGGGTTACGGTTAGGGTTAGGGTTAGGATAAGGGTAAGGGTTAGAGTTAAGGTTAGGGTTAGGGTAAGGATTAGGGTTAGGGTTAGGGTTAGGGTGAGGGATAGGGTTAAGGTTAAGGTAAGAGTAAGAGTAACGTGTAGGGTTAAGATTAGCGTTAGGGGTTAGGGTTAGGGTTAGGGTTAGGGTTAAGGTAAGCGTAAGGGTTAGGGTTAGGGTTAGGGTTAGGGTAAGGGTTAGGGTTAGGTTTAGGGGAAGGGTAAGTTTTAGGTTAGGGTTAGGGTTAGGGTTAGGGTTAGGATAAGGGTAAGGGTTAGGGTTAGGGTTAGGGTTAGGGTTAGATTTAGGGGTTAGGGTTAGGGTAAGGGTAAGGGTTAGGGTTAGGGTTAGGGTAAGTGTAAGGTTTAGGGTTAGGGATAAGGTTATGGTTAGGGTAAGGGTAAGGGTTAGGGTTAGGCTTAGGATTAGGTTTACGTTTAGGGTTAGGGTAAGGGTAAGGGTTAGAGTTAGATTTAGTGTTAGGTTTAGGGTTAAGTTTAGGGTTTGGGTTAGGTTAAGGGTTAGGGTTAGTGTTAGGTTTAGAGGGTTAGTGTTAGGTTTAGGGTTAGGGTTAGGGTTAGGGGAAGGGTAAAGTTTAGGGTTAGTGTTAGGGTTAGGGGTTAGGTTTAGGGTTAGGGTTAGGGTTGGGGTTACGGTAAGGGTAGGCTTAAGTTTAGGTTAAGGGTAAGGTTTAGGGTTAGGGTTAGGTTAAGGGTAAGGGTTAGGGTTAGGGTTAGGCTTAGGTTTGGGTTTAGGGTTAGGTTAAGGGTGTTAGGTTTAGGGTTAGTGTTAGAGTTAAGGTTAGGCTTAGGGTTAGGGTAAGGGTAAGGGTTAGGGTTAGGGTTAGTGTAAGGGTTAGGGTTAGCGTTAAGGTTAGGGTTAAGGTTAGGGTAAGGGTTAGGATTACGGTTAGTGTTAGGGTTAGGGTTAAGGTTAGGGTTAGGGTTAGAGTAAGGGTAAGGGTTAGTGTTTGGGTTAGGTTAGGGGTTAGGGTTAAGGTTAGGATTAGGTTTAGAGTAAGGGTAAGGTTTATGGTTAGGGTTAGGGTTAGGGTTAGGGTTAGGGTAAGGGTAAGGGTTAGGGTAAGGGTTAGGGTTAGGGTTAGGGTTAGCGTTAGGGTTAGGGTTAGGGTTACTGTTAGGATTAGGGTTAGGGTTAGGGTTAGATTAAGGAAAGGGTTAGGGTTAGGGTTAGGTTTAGGGTTAGGATTAGGGTAAGGGTAATTGTTAGTATTAGCTTTAGGGGTAGGTTAGGGTTAGGGTTAGGGTAAGGGTAAGGGTTAGAGTTAGGGTTAGGGTTAAGTTTAGTTTTAGTGTTAGGGTTAGGGTTGAGGTTAGGGTAAGTGTTAGGGTTATGTTTAGGGTAAGGGTAAGGTTTAGGGTTAGGGTTAGGGTTAGGGTAAGGGTAAGGGTTAGGTTTACGGTAAGGATTAGGGTTAGGTTTGGGGGTTTGGTTAGTGTAAGGGTAAGTGTTAGGTTAAGGTTAGAGTTAGGGTTAGCGTTAAGGTTAGGGTTAGCGTTAGGGTAAGGGTAAGGGTTAGGGTTAGGGTTAGGGTTGGGGTTAGGGTAAGGGTAAGGGTTTAGTTAGGGTTAGGATTAGGGTTAGGGATAGGGTAAGGGTAAGGGTTAGGATTACGGTTAGGGTCAGGGTAAGGGTTAGGATTAGCGTTAAGGTTAGGGTTAGGGTTAGGGTAAGGGTAAGGGTTAGGTTTAGGGTTAGGGTTAGGGTAAGTGTAAGGGTTAGGGTTAGGGTTAGGGTTAGCATTAAGGTTAGGATTACGGTTAGGGTTAGGGTTAGGGTTAGGTATAGGGTTACGGTTAGAGTAAGGGTAAGGGTTAGGGTTAGGGTTAGGGTTACGGTTAGGGTAAGGGTAAGGATTAGGGTTAGTGTTAGGGTTAGGTTTAGGGTTAGGGTAAGGGTAAGGGTTAGGGTTAGGGTTACAGTTAGGGGTAAGGGTTAGGTTAGGTTTAGGTTTACAGTTAGGGTTAGGGTAAGGGTAAGGTTTAGTGTTAGGGTTAGTGTTAGGGTTAGGGTTAGGGTTAAGGTTAGGGTTTGGTTAGTGTAAGGGTAAGAGTTAGGGTTAGGTTTAGGGGTTAGGGGTTATTGTTAGGGTAAGGGTTAGAGTTAGGGTTAGGCTATCATTAGGTTAGGGTTAGGGTTAGTTTAAGGTTATGGTTAGGGTTAGGGTAAGGAAAAGGGTTAGGGTTAGGGTTAGGGTTAGGGTTAGGGTTAAGCTTAGGGTTAGGGTTCGGGTAAGGGTAAGGGATAGGGTTAGGGTTAGGGTTAAGGTTAGGGTAAGGGTTACGATTAGCGTTAAGGTTAGAGTTAGGGTTAGGGTAAGGGTAAGGGTTAGGGTTAGGGTTAGGGTTAGGGTAAGGGTAAGGATTATTGTTATGGTTTGGTTTAGCATTAAGGTTATCGTTAGGGTTAGGGTTAGGGTTAAGTTTAGGGTTATGTTTAGGGTAAGGGTTGGGTTTAGGGTTAGGGTTAGGGTTAGGTTTAGGGTTAGCGTTAGGGTAACAGTAACTGTTAGGGTTAGGGTTAGGGTTAGGGTAAGGGAAAGTGTTATGGTTAGGGTTACGGTTAGTGTAAGGGTTAGGGATTAGGGTTAGGGTAGGGTTAGGGTAAGGTAAGGGTTAGGGTTATAGTTAGGGTAAGGGTTAGGTTTAGGGTTAGGGTTAGGGTTAGGGTCAGAGTTAGTGTTAGGGTTAGGGTAAGTATAAGAGTTAGGGTTAGGCTTATTGTTAATGTTAGGGTTAGGGTTAGTTTTAGGGTTAGGGTAAGGTTTAGGGTTAGGGTAAGTGTTAGGGTTAGGGTTAGGGTTAGGGTTAGGGTAAGGGTAAGGGTTAGAGTTAGGGTTAGGGTTAATGTTAGTTTAGGGTTAGGTTTAGGGTTGGGGTAAGGGTGAGTGTTAGGGTTATGTTTAGGGTAGGGTAAGGTTTAGGGTTAGGGTTAGGGTTAGGGTAAGGGTAAGGGTTAGGCTTAGGGTAAGGATTAGGGTTAGGTTTGGGTTAGGGTTTGGGTAAGGATAATAGTTAGCGTTAAGGTGGGTTAGGGTTAGAGTTAAGGTTAGGGTTAGGATTAGGGTAAGGGTAAGGGTTAGGGTTAGGATTAGGGTTAGGGTTAGGGTAAGGGTAAGGATTATTGTTATGGTTTGGTTTAGCATTAAGGTTATCGTTAGGGTTAGGGTTAGGGTTAAGTTAGGGTTATGTTTAGGGTAAGGGTTAGGTTTAGGGTTAGGGTTAGGGTTAGGGTTAGGTTTAGGGTTAGCGTTAGGGTAACAGTAACTGTTAGGGTTAGGGTTAGGGTTAGGGTAAGGGAAAGTGTTATGGTTAGGGTTACGGTTATTGTAAGGGTTAGGGATTAGGGTTAGGTTAGGGTTAGGGTAAGGGTAAGGGTTAGGGTTATGGTTAGGGTAAGGGTTAGGTTTAGGGTTAGGGTTAGGGTTAGGGTCAGAGTTAGTGTTAGGGTTAGGGTAAGTATAAGAGTTAGGGTTAGGGTTATTGTTAATGTTAGGGTTAGGGTTAGTTTTAGGGTTAGGGTAAGGTTTAGGGTTAGGGTAAGTGTTAGGGTTAGGGTTAGGGTTAGTGTTAGGGTAAGGGTAAGGGTTAGAGTTAGGGTTAGGGTTAATGTTAGTTTTAGGGTTAGGTTTAGGGTTGGGGTAAGGGTGAGTGTTAGGGTTATGTTTAGGGTAGGGGTAAGGTTTAGGGTTAGGGTTAGGGTTAGGGTAAGGGTAAGGGTTCGGCTTAGGGTAAGGATTAGGGTTAGGTTTGGGGTTAGGGTTTGGGTAAGGATAATAGTTAGCGTTAAGGTTAGGGTTAGGGTTAGGGTTAGGTATAGGGTTACGGTTAGAGTAAGGGTAAGGGTTAGGGTTAGGGTTAGGGTTACGGTTAGGGTAAGGGTAAGGATTAGGGTTAGTGTTAGGGTTAGGTTTAGGGTTAGGGTAAGGGTAAGGGTTAGGGTTAGGGTTACAGTTAGGGGTAAGGGTTAGGTTTAGGGTTAGGTTTAGAGTTAGGGTTAGGGTAAGGGTAAGGTTTAGGGTTAGGGTTAGTGTTAGGGTTAGGGTTAGGGTTAAGGTTAGGGTTTGGGTTAGTGTAAGGGTAAGAGTTAGGGTTAGGTTTAGGGGTTAGGGTTATTGTTAGGGTAAGGGTTAGAGTTAGGGTTAGGCTATCATTAGGTTAGGGTTAGGGTTAGTTTAAGGTTATGGTTAGGGTTAGGGTAAGGAAAAGGGTTAGGGTTAGGGTTAGGGTTAGGGTTAGGGGTAAGCTTAGGGTTAGGGTTCGGGTAAGGGTAAGGGATAGGGTTAGGGTTACTGTAAGAGTAAGGGTTAGGGTTAGGGTTAGGTAAGGGTAAGGGTTAGGGTTAGGGTTAAGGTTAGGGTAAGGGTTACGATTAGCGTTAAGGTTAGAGTTAGGGTTAGGGTAAGGGTAAGGGTAAGGGTTAGGGTTAGGGTTAGGGTTAGGGTAAGGGTAAGGATTATTGTTATGGTTTGGTTTAGCATTAAGGTTATCGTTAGGGTTAGGGTTAGGGTTAAGTTTAGGGTTATGTTTAGGGTAAGGGTTGGGTTTAGGGTTAGGGTTAGGGTTAGGTTTAGGGTTAGCGTTAGGGTAACAGTAACTGTTAGGGTTAGGGTTAGGGTTAGGGTAAGGGAAAGTGTTATGGTTAGGGTTACGGTTAGTGTAAGGGTTAGGGATTAGGGTTAGGGTAGGGTTAGGGTAAGGGTAAGGGTTAGGGTTATAGTTAGGGTAAGGGTTAGGTTTAGGGTTAGGGTTAGGGTTAGGGTCAGAGTTAGTGTTAGGGTTAGGGTAAGTATAAGAGTTAGGGTTAGGCTTATTGTTAATGTTAGGGTTAGGGTTAGTTTTAGGGTTAGGGTAAGGTTTAGGGTTAGGGTAAGTGTTAGGGTTAGGGTTAGGGTTAGGGTTAGGGTAAGGGTAAGGGTTAGAGTTAGGGTTAGGGTTAATGTTAGTTTTAGGGTTAGGTTTAGGGTTGGGGTAAGGGTGAGTTTAGGGTTATGTTTAGGGTAGGGGTAAGGTTTAGGGTTAGGGTTAGGGTTAGGGTAAGGGTAAGGGTTAGGCTTAGGGTAAGGATTAGGGTTAGGTTTGGGGTTAGGGTTTGGGTAAGGATAATAGTTAGCATTAAGGTTAGGGTTAGGGTTAGAGTTAAGGTTAGGGTTAGGATTAGGGTAAGGGTAAGGGTTAGGGTTAGGATTAGGGTTAGGGTTAGGGTAAGGGTAAGGATTATTGTTATGGTTTGGTTTAGCATTAAGGTTATCGTTAGGGTTAGGGTTAGGGTTAAGTTTAGGGTTATGTTTAGGGTAAGGGTTAGGTTTAGGGTTAGGGTTAGGGTTAGGGTTAGGTTTAGGGTTAGCATTAGGGTAACAGTAACTGTTAGGGTTAGGGTTAGGGTTAGGGTTAGGGTAAGGGAAAGTGTTATGGTTAGGGTTACGGTTAGTGTAAGGGTTAGGGATTAGGGTTAGGTTAGGGTTAGGGTAAGGGTAAGGATTAGGGTTATGGTTAGGGTAAGGGCTAGGTTTAGGGTTAGGGTTAGGGTTAGGGTCAGAGTTAGTGTTAGGGTTAGGGTAAGTATAAGAGTTAGGGTTAGGGTTATTGTTAATGTTAGGGTTAGGGTTAGTTTTAGGGTTAGGGTAAGGTTTAGGGTTAGGGTAAGTGTTAGGGTTAGGGTTAGGGTTAGGGTTAGGGTAAGGGTAAGGGTTAGAGTTAGGGTTAGGGTTAATGTTAGTTTTAGGGTTAGGTTTAGGGTTGGGGTAAGGGTGAGTGTTAGGGTTATGTTTAGGGTAGGGGTAAGGTTTAGGGTTAGGGTTAGGGTTAGGGTAAGGGTAAGGGTTCCGCTTAGGGTAAGGATTAGGGTTAGGTTTGGGGTTAGGGTTTGGGTAAGGATAATAGTTAGCGTTAAGGTTAGGGTTAGGGTTAGAGTTAAGGTTAGGGTTAGGGTTAGGGTAAGGGTAAGGGTTAGGGTTAGGATTAGGGTTAGGGTTAGGGTTAGGGTAAGGATTATTGTTATGGTTTGGTTTAGCATTAAGGTTATCGTTAGGGTTAGGGTTAGGGTTAAGTTTAGGGTTATGTTTAGGGTAAGGGTAAAGTTAGGATTAGGGTTAGGTTTAGGGTTAGGGTCAGGGTAAGGGTAAGGATTAGGATTAGGCTTAGGGTTAGGGTTAGGGTTAGGTTTGTTGTTATGTGTAGGGTAAAAGTGAGGGTTAGGGTTAGTGTTAAGGTTAGGTTTAGGGTTAGGGTGAGGGTTAGGGTAAGGATTAGGGTTGGGTTTGGGGTTAGGGTTAGGATAAGGGTAAGTGTTAGGGTTAAGGTTAGGGTTAGGGTTAGGGTTTGGGTAAGGGTTAGGGTTAGGGTTAGGGATAGGGTTAGCGTTAGGAGTTAGATTTAGGGTTAGGTTTAGGGTTAGGAAAAGGGAAAGGGTTAAGGTTAGGCTGAGGTTTTGGTTTAGGGTTAGGGTTAGGGTAAGGGGAAGTGTTAGGGTTAGGGTTACGGTTAGGGTTCGGGTTAGGGAAAGGGTAAGGGTTAGAGTTAGGGTTAGGGTTAAGGTTAGGTTAAGGTTTAGGGTTGGGGTTAGGGTAAGGGTAAGGATTAGGGTTATGGTTAGGTTAGGGTCAGGGTTAGGGTAAGGGTAAGAGTTAGAGTTAGCGTTAGGGTAAGGTTAGTGTAAGGTTTAGGGTTAGGGAAAGGATTAGGGTTAGGGTTAGGGTTAGGGTTAGGGTTAGAGTAAGGGTAAGGGTTAGAGTAAGGGATAGGGTTAGGTTTAGGTTTAGGTTTAAAGTTAGGGATAGGGTCAGGGTTAGGGTTACGGTTAGGGTTAGGGCTTAGAGTTAGGGTTAGGTTTAGGGTTAGGGTTAGGGTTAGGTTTAGGGTTAGGGTTAGGGTAAGAGTAAGTGTTAGGGTTAGGGTATGGGTTAGGTTTAGGTTTAGGGTTAATGTTAGAGTTAGGGTTAAGGTTAGGGTTAGGGTTAGGTTAAGGGTTAGAGTAAGGGATAGGGTTAGAGTAAGGGATAGGGTTAGGGTTAGGTTTAGGATTAGGGTAAGGGTAAGGGTTAGGTTTAGGGTTAGGGTTAGGGTTAGGTTTAGGGTTAGGGTTAGGGTAAGAGTAAGTGTTAGGGTTAGGGTATGGGTTAGGTTTAGGTTTAGGGTTAATGTTAGAGTTAGGTTAAGGTTAGGGTTAGGGTTAGGGTAAGGGTTAGGGTTAGTGTTAGGGTTAGGGTTAGGTTTAGGGTTAGGGTTAGGGTAAGAGTAAGTGTTAGGGTTAGGGTATGGGTTAGGTTTAGGTTTAGGGTTAATGTTAGAGTTAGGGTTAAGATTAGGGTTAGGGTTAGGGTAAGGGTAAGGGTTAGGTTTAGGTTAGGGTTAGGGTTAGGGTTAGGGTTAGGGTAAGTGTAAGGGTTAGGGTTAGGGTTAGGGTTAGCATTAAGGTTAGGATTACGGTTAGGGTTAGGGTTAGGGTTAGGTATAGGGTTACGGTTAGAGTAAGGGTAAGGGTTAGGGTTAGGGTTAGGGTTACGGTTAGGGTAAGGGTGAGGATTAGGGTTAGGGTTAGGGTTAGGTTTAGGGTTAGGGTAAGGGTAAGGGTTAGGGTTAGGGTTACAGTTAGGGGTAAGGGTTAGGTTTAGGGTTAGGTTTAGAGTTAGGGTTAGGGTAAGGGTTAGGTTTAGGGTTAGGTTTAGTGTTAGGGTTAAGGTTAAGGTTAGGGTTTGGGTTAGTGTAAGGGTAAGAGTTAGGGTTAGGTTCAGGGTAGGGTTAGGGTAAGAGTAAGTGTTAGGGTTAGGGTATGGGTTAGGTTTAGGTTTAGGGTTAATGTTAGAGTTAGGGTTAAGGTTAGGGTTAGGGTTAGGGTAAGGGTTAGGGTTAGTGTTAGGGTTAGGGTTAGGTTTAGGGTTAGGGTTAGGGTAAGAGTAAGTGTTAGGGTTAGGGTATGGTTAGGTTTAGGTTTAGGGTTAATGTTAGAGTTAGGGTTAAGGTTAGGGTTAGGGTTAGGGTAAGGGTAAGGTTTAGGGTTAGTGTTGGGGTTAGGGGTTAGGGTTAGGGTTAGGGTTATGTTTAGGGTTAAGGAAAGAGTAAGGTTTAGGGTTAGGATTAGGGTTGGGGTTAACCTAAGTTTTAGGGTTATGTTTAGTGTAACGATTAGGTTTAGAGTTAGGGTTAGGGTTAGGGTTAGGGTAAGGGTAAGGGTTAGGGTTATGGTAAAGATTAGGGTTAGGTTTGGGGTTAGGATTAGGGTAAGGGTAAATGTTAGGGTGAGTGTTAGGGTTAGGGTTAGCGTTATGGTTAGGGCTAGCTTTAGGGTAAGGGTAAGGGTTAGGGTTAGGGTTAAGGTTAGGGTAAGGGTAAGGGTTAGGGTTAGGGTTATGGTTAGAGTTAGGTTTAGGGATAGGGTAAGGTTAAGGGTTAGGGTTACGTTTAGGGTAGGGTTAGGTTTAGGGTTAGGTTTAGGGTTAGGGTAAGGGTAAGGGTTAGGTTTAGGGTTAGGTTTAGGTTTAGGGTTAGGGTTAGGGTTAGGGTAAGAGTAAGTGTTAGGGTTAGGGTATGGGTTAGGGTATGGGTTAGGGTTAATGTTAGGGTTAGGGTTAAGTTTAGGGTTAGGGTTAGGGTAAGGGTTAGGGTTAGTGTTAGGGTTAGGGGTTAGGCTAGGGTTAGGGTTCGGGTTAAGGTAAGGGTAAGGTTAGGGTTAGGGTTAGGGTTGGGTTTAGCGTAAGGGTTAGCGTTATGTTTAGGGTAACGGTTAGGTTTAGGGTTAGGGTTAGGGTTAGGGTAAGGGTTAGGGTTAGGGTAAGGATTAGGGTTAGGTTGGGGTTAGGATTAGGGTAAGGGTTAGGGTAAGTGTTAGGGTTAGGGTTAGGGTTAAGGTAAGGGTAAGGGTTAAAGTTAGGTTTAGGGGTAGGGTTAAGTTTAGGTTTAGTGTTAGGCTTACGGTTAGGGTTAGGGCTTAGGTTTAGGGTTAGGTTTAGGGTTAGGTTTAGGGTTAGGGTAAGTGTAAGGGTTGGGTTTAGGGTTAGGGTTAGGGTTAGTTTTAGGGTTAGGGTTAGGGTAAGTGTAAGGGTTAGGGTTACGTTAGGGTTAGAGTAAGGGTAAGGGTTAGGGTTAAGGTTAGGGTTAGGGTTAGGGTAAGAGTAAGGATTAGGGTTAGGGTTAGCGTTAGGGTTAGGGTTAGCGTTAAGGTTAGGGTTAAGGTTAGGGTAAGGTTTAGGATTACGGTTAGTGTTAGGGTTAGGGTTAAGGTTAGGGTTAGGGTTAGAGTAAGGGTAAGGGTTAGTGTTTGGGTTAGGTTTAGGGGTTAGGGTTAAGGTTAGGATTAGGTTTAGAGTAAGGGTAAGGTTTATGGTTAGGGTTAGGGTTAGGGTTAGGGTTAGGGTTAGGGTAAGGGTAAGGGTTAGGGTTAGGGTAAGGGTTAGGGTTAGGGTAAGGGTAAGTGTTAGGGTTAGGGTTAGGGTTAGCGTTAGGGGTTAGGGTTAGGGTTACTGTTAGGATTAGGGTTAGGATTAGGGTTAGGGTTAGATTAAGGGAAAGGGTTAGGGTTAGGGTTAGGTTTAGGGTTAGGATTAGGGTAAGGGTAATTGTTAGGATTAGCTTTAGGGGTAGGGTTAGGGTTAGGGTTAGGGTAAGGGTAAGGGTTAGAGTTAGGGTTAGGGTTAAGTTTAGTTTTAGTGTTAGGGTTAGGGTTGAGGTTAGGGTAAGTGTTAGGGTTATGTTTAGGGTAAGGGTAAGGTTTAGGGTTAGGGTTAGGGTTAGGGTAAGGGTAAGGGTTAGGTTTACGGTAAGGATTAGGGTTAGGTTTGGGGGTTTGGTTAGTGTAAGGGTAAGTGTTAGGTTAAGGTTAGAGTTAGGGTTAGCGTTAAGGTTAGGGTTAGCGTTAGGGTAAGGGTAAGGGTTAGGGTTAGGGTTAGGGTTGGGGTTAGGGTAAGGGTAAGGGTTTGGTTAGGGTTAGGATTAGGGTTAGGGATAGGGTAAGGGTAAGGGTTAGGATTACGGTTAGGGTCAGGGTAAGGGTTAGGGTTAGCGTTAAGGTTAGGGTTAGGGTTAGGGTAAGGGTAAGGGTTAGGTTTAGGGTTAGGGTTAGGGTAAGTGTAAGGGTTAGGGTTAGGGTTAGGGTTAGCATTAAGGTTAGGATTACGGTTAGGGTTAGGGTTAGGGTTAGGTATAGGGTTACGGTTAGAGTAAGGGTAAGGGTTAGGGTTAGGGTTAGGGTTACGGTTAGGGTAAGGGTAAGGATTAGGGTTAGTGTTAGGGTTAGGTTTAGGGTTAGGGTAAGGGTAAGGGTTAGGGTTAGGGTTACAGTTAGGGGTAAGGGTTAGGTTTAGGGTTAGGTTTAGAGTTAGGGTTAGGGTAAGGGTAAGGTTTAGGGTTAGGGTTAGTGTTAGGGTTAGGGTTAGGGTTAAGGTTAGGGTTTGGGTTAGTGTAAGGGTAAGAGTTAGGGTTAGGTTTAGGGGTTAGGGTTATTGTTAGGGTAAGGGTTAGAGTTAGGGTTAGGGCTATCATTAGGTTAGGGTTAGGGTTAGTTTAAGGTTATGGTTAGGGTTAGGGTAAGGAAAAGGGTTAGGGTTAGGGTTAGGGTTAGGGTTAGGGTTAAGCTTAGGGTTAGGGTTCGGGTAAGGGTAAGGGATAGGTTTAGGGTTACTGTAAGAGTAAGGGTTAGGGTTAGGTAAGGGTAAGGGTTAGGGTTAGGGTTAAGGTTAGGGTAAGGGTTACGGTTAGCGTTAAGGTTAGAGTTAGGGTTAGGGTAAGGTAAGGGTTAGGGTTAGGGTTAGGGTTAGGGTAAGGGTAAGGATTATTGTTATGGTTTGGTTTAGCATTAAGGTTATCGTTAGGGTTAGGGTTAGGGTTAAGTTTAGGGTTATGTTTAGGGTAAGGGTTAGGTTTAGGGTTAGGGTTAGGTTTAGGGTTAGCGTTAGGGTAACAGTAACTGTTAGGGTTAGGGTTAGGGTTAGGGTAAGGGAAAGTGTTATGGTTAGGGTTACGGTTAGTGTAAGGGTTAGGGATTAGGGTTAGGGTAGGGTTAGGGTAAGGGTAAGGGTTAGGGTTATGGTTAGGGTAAGGGTTAGGTTTAGGGTTAGGGTTAGGGTTAGGGTCAGAGTTAGTGTTAGGGTTAGGGTAAGTATAAGAGTTAGGGTTAGGGTTATTGTTAATGTTAGGGTTAGGGTTAGTTTTAGGGTTAGGGTAAGGTTTAGGGTTAGGGTAAGTGTTAGGGTTAGGGTGAGGGTTAGGGTTAGGGTAAGGGTAAGGGTTAGAGTTAGGGTTAGGGTTAATGTTAGTTTTAGGGTTAGGTTTACTGTTGGGGTAAGGGTGAGTGTTAGGGTTATGTTTAGGGTAGGGGTAAGGTTTAGGGTTAGGGTTAGGGTTAGGGTAAGGGTAAGGGTTAGGCTTAGGGTAAGGATTAGGGTTAGGTTTGGGGTTAGGGTTTGGGTAAGGATAATACTTAGCGTTAAGGTTAGGGTTAGGGTTAGAGTTAAGGTTAGGGTTAGGGTTAGGGTAAGGGTAAGGGTTAGGGTTAGGATTAGGGTTAGGGTTAGGGTAAGGGTAAGGATTATTGTTATGGTTTGGTTTAGCATTAAGGTTATCGTTAGGGTTAGGGTTAGGGTTAAGTTTAGGGTTATGTTTAGGGTAAGGGTTAGGTTTAGGGTTAGGGTTAGGGTTAGGTTTAGTGTTAGCGTTAGGGTAACAGTAACTGTTAGGGTTAGGGTTAGGGTTAGGGTAAGGGAAAGTGTTATGGTTAGGGTTACGGTTAGTGTAAGGGTTAGGGATTAGGGTTAGGGTAGGGTTAGGGTAAGGGTAAGGGTTAGGGTTATGGTTAGGGTAAGGGTTAGGTTTAGGGTTAGGGTTAGGGTTAGGGTCAGAGTTAGTGTTAGGGTTAGGGTAAGTATAAGAGTTAGGGTTAGGCTTATTGTTAATGTTAGGGTTAGGGTTAGTTTTAGGGTTAGGGTAAGGTTTAGGGTTAGGGTAAGTGTTAGGGTTAGGGTTAGGGTTAGGGTTAGGGTAAGGGTAAGGGTTAGAGTTAGGGTTAGGGTTAATGTTAGTTTTAGGGTTAGGTTTAGGGTTGGGGTAAGGGTGAGTGTTAGGGTTATGTTTAGGGTAGGGGTAAGGTTTAGGGTTAGTGTTAGGGTTAGGGTAAGGGTAAGGGTTAGGCTTAGGGTAAGGATTAGGGTTAGGTTTGGGGTTAGGGTTTGGGTAAGGATAATACTTAGCGTTAAGGTTAGGGTTAGGGTTAGAGTTAAGGTTAGGGTTAGGGTTAGGGTAAGGGTAAGGGTTAGGGTTAGGATTAGGGTTAGGGTTAGGGTAAGGGTAAGGATTATTGTTATGGTTTGGTTTAGCATTAAGGTTATCGTTAGGGTTAGGGTTAGGGTTAACTTTAGGGTTATGTTTAGGGTAAGGGTAAAGTTAGGATTAGGGTTAGGTTTAGGGTTAGGGTCAGGGTAAGGGTAAGGATTAGGATTAGGCTTAGGGTTAGGGTTAGGGTTAGGTTTGTTGTTATGTTTAGGGTAAAAGTGAGGGTTAGGGTTAGTGTTAAGGTTAGGTTTAGGGTTAGGGTGAGGGTTAGGGTAAGGATTAGGGTTGGGTTTGGGGTTAGGGTTAGGATAAGGGTAAGTGTTAGGGTTAAGGTTAGGGTTAGGGTTAGGGTTTGGGTAAGGGTTAGGGTTAGGGTTAGGGATAGGGTTAGCGTTAGGAGTTAGATTTAGGGTTAGGTTTAGGGTTAGGAAAAGGGAAAGGGTTAAGGTTAGGCTGAGGTTTTGGTTTAGGGTTAGGGTTAGGGTAAAGGGAAGTGTTAGGGTTAGGGTTACGGTTAGGGTTCGGGTTAGGGAAAGGGTAAGGGTTAGAGTTAGGGTTAGGGTTAAGGTTAGGTTAAGGTTTAGGGTTAGGGTTAGAGTAAGGGTAAGGGTTAGAGTAAGGGATAGGGTTAGGTTTAGGTTTAGGTTTAAAGTTAGGGATAGGGTCAGGGTTAGGGTTACGGTTAGGGTTAGGGCTTAGAGTTAGGGTTAGGGTTAGTGTTAGGGTTAGGGTTAGGTTTAGGGTTAGGGTTAGGGTTAGAGTAAGGGTAAGGGTTAGAGTAAGGGATAGGGTTAGGGTTAGGTTTAGGTTTAAAGTTAGGGATAGGGTCAGGGTGAGGGTTACGGTTAGCGTTAGGGCTTAGAGTTAGGGTTAGGGTTAGTGTTAGGGTTAGGGTTAGGTTTAGGGTTAGGGTTAGGGTAAGAGTAAGTGTTAGGGTTAGGGTATGGGTTAGGTTTAGGTTTAGGGTTAATGTTAGGGTTAAGGTTAGGGTTAGGGTTAGGGTAAGGGTTAGAGTAAGGGATAGGGTTAGAGTAAGGGATAGGGTTAGGGTTAGGTTTAGGATTAGGGTAAGGGTAAGGGTTAGGTTTAGGGTTAGGGTTAGGGTTAGGTTTAGGGTTAGGGTTAGGGTAAGAGTAAGTGTTAGGGTTAGGGTATGGGTTAGGTTTAGGTTTAGGGTTAATGTTAGAGTTAGGGTTAAGGTTAGGGTTAGGGTTAGGGTAAGGGTTAGGGTTAGTGTTAGGGTTAGGGTTAGGTTTAGGGTTAGGGTTAGGGTAAGAGTAAGTGTTAGGGTTAGGGTATGCGTTAGGTTTAGGTTTAGGGTTAATGTTAGAGTTAGGGTTAAGGTTAGGGTTAGGGTTAGGGTAAGGGTAAGGTTTAGGGTTAGTGTTGGGGTTAGGGGTTAAGGTTAGGGTTAGGGTTAGGTTTAGGGTTAAGGTAAGAGTAAGGTTTAGGGTTAGGATTAGGGTTGGGGTTAACCTAAGGTTTAGGGTTATGTTTAGTGTAACGATTAGGTTTAGAGTTAGGGTTAGGGTTAGGGTTAGGGTAAGGGTAAGGGTTAGGGTTATGGTAAAGATTAGGGTTAGGTTTGGGGTTAGGATTAGGGTAAGGGTAAATGTTAGGGTGAGTGTTAGGGTTAGGGTTAGCGTTATGGTTAGGGCTAGGTTTAGGGTAAGGGTAAGGGTTAGGGTTAGGGTTAAGGTTAGGGTAAGGGTAAGGGTTAGGGTTAGGGTTATGGTTAGAGTTAGGTTTAGGGATAGGGTAAGGTTAAGGGTTAGGGTTACGTTTAGGGTAGGGTTAGGGTTAGGTTTAGGGTTAGGTTTAGGGTTAGGGTAAGGGTAAGGGTTAGGTTTAGGGTTAGGTTTAGGTTTAGGGTTAGGGTTAGGGTTAGGGTAAGAGTAAGTGTTAGGGTTAGGGTATGGGTTAGGGTATGGGTTAAGGTTAATGTTAGGGTTAGGGTTAAGTTTAGGGTTAGGGTTAGGGTAAGGGTTAGGGTTAGTGTTAGGGTTAGGGGTTAGGGTTAGGGTTAGGGTTAGGGTTAAGGTAAGGGTAAGGTTTAGGGTTAGGGTTAGGGTTGGGTTTAGCGTAAGGGTTAGGGTTATGTTTAGGGTAACGGTTAGGTTTAGGGTTAGGGTTAGGGTTAGCTTTAGGGTAAGGGTTAGGGTTAGGGTAAGGATTAGGGTTAGGTTTGGGGTTAGGATTAGGGTAAGGGTAAGTGTTAGGGTTAGGGTTAGGGTTAAGGTAAGGGTAAGGGTTAGAGTTAGGTTTAGGGTTAGGGTTAAGTTTAGGTTTAGTGTTAGACTTACTGTTAGGGTTAGGGCTTAGCTTTAGGGTTAGGTTTAGGGTTAGGTTTAGGGTTAGGGTAAGTGTCAAGGGTTAGGTTTAGGGTTAGGGTTAGGGGTAGTTTTAGGGTTAGGGTTAGGGTTAGGGTAAGTGTAAGGGTTAGGGTTACGTTAGGGTTAGAGTAAGGGTTAGGGTTAGGGTTAAGGTTAGGGTTAGGGTTAGGGTAAGAGTAAGGGTTAGGGTTAGGGTTAGCGTTAGGGTTAGGTTTTGGTTTAGGGTAAGGGTAATGTTTAGGGTTAGTGTTAGGGTTAGGGGTTAGGATTCGGGTTAGCGTTAGGGTATGGTTAAGGTAAGGGTAAGGTTTAGGGTAGGGTTAGGGTTAGGGTAAGGTTTAGGGTTAAGTTTAGGGTAAGGGTAAGTTTAGGGTTAGGGTTAGGGTTAGATCAGGGTAAGGGTAAGGGTTAGGATTAGGGTTAGGGTTAGGGTTAGGTTTGTTGTTATGTTTTGGGTCAGGGTAAGGGTTAGGGTTGGGGTTAGGGTTAGGTTTAGGGTTAGGGTTAGGGTTAGGGTTAGGGTTAGGTTTAGTTTTGGGGTTAAGGTTAGGGTTAGGGTTGGGTTTAGGGTTAGGGTAAGGGTAAGGATTAGTTTTAGGGTTAGGGTTAGGGTTAGGTTTAGGGTTAGCGTTAGGGTAAGAGTAACTGTTAGGGTTAGGGATAGGGGTAGGGTAAGGGAAAGTGTTATGGTTAGGGTTACGGTTAGTGTAAGGGTTAGGGATTAGGGTTAGGGTAGGGTTAGGGTAAGGGTTAGGGTTATGGTTAGGGTAAAGGTTAGGTTTAGGGTTAGGGTTAGGGTCAGAGTTAGTGTTAGGGTTAGGGTAAGTATAAGAGTTAGGGTTAGGGTTAGTGTTAGGGTTAGGGTTAGGGTTAGGGTAAGGGTAAGGGTTAGAGTTAGGGTTAGGGTTAAGGTTAGTTTTAGGGTTAGGTTTAGGGTTGGGGTAAGGGTGAGTGTTAGGGTTATGTTTACGGTAGGGGTAAGGTTTAGGGTTAGGGTTAGGGTTAGGGTTAGGGTTAGGGTAAGGGTAAGGGTTAGGCTTAGGGTGAGGATTAGGGTTAGGTTTGGGGTTAGGGTTTGGGTAAGGATAATTGTTAGCGTTAAGGTTAGGGTTAGGGTTAGCGTTAAGGTTAGGTTTAGGGTTAGGGTAAGGGTAAGGGTTAGGGTTAGGATTAGGGTTAGGATTAGGGTAAGGGTAACGGGTTGGTTAGGGTTAGGATTAGGGTTTTGGATAGAGAAAGGGTAAGGTTTAGGGTTACGGTTAGGGTTATGTTTAGGGTTAGGGTTAGGGTTAGGTTAGGGTTAGGGTTAGGGTTAGGGTTAGGGGTGAAGTTTAGGGTTAGGGTAAGGGTTAGGTTTAGGGTTAGGGTTAGGGTTAGGGTAAGGTAAAGGGTTAGGGTTAGGGTTAGGGTTAGGGTTAGGGTTAGGGTTAGGGATAGGGTAAGGGTAAGTGTTAGGGTTAGGGTTAGGGTTAGCGTTAGGATAAATGTAAGAGTTAGGGTTAGGGTTAGGATTTCGGTAAGGGTTAGGGTTAGGGTTAGGGTTAGGTTTAGAGGATAGGGTTAGGGTTAGTGTTAGGGTTCGGTTTAGGGTTCGGGTTAGAGTAAAGGAAAGGTTTAGGGTTAGGGTTAGGGTTAGGTTTAGGGTTAGGGTTAGGGTAAGGGTAATTGTTAGGGTTAGGGTTAGGGTTAGGGGTTGGGTTAGGGTTAGGGTTAGGGTAAGGGTAAGGGTTAGATTTAGGGTTAAGTTTAGGGTTAGGATAAGTATAAGAGTTAGGGTTAGGGTTAGAGTTAGGGTTAGGGTTAGGGTTAGTTTTAGGGTGAGGGTAAGGTTTAGGGTTAGGGTAAGGGTTAGTGTTAGGGTTAGGGTTAGGTTTAGGGTAAGGGTAAGGGTTAGAGTCAGGGTTAGGTTTAAGTTTACTTTTAGGGTTAAGGTTAGGGTTGGGGTTAGGGTAAGTGTTAGGGTTATGTTTAGGGTAAGGGTAAGGTTTAGGGTGAGGGTTAGGGTTAGGGTTAGAGTAAGTGTAAGGGTTAGGTTTAGGGTAAAGGTAAGGGTAAGTGTTAGGGTTAGCTAGGGTTAGCGTTAAGGTCAGGGTTAGGGATAGGGTAAGGGTGAGGGTTAGGGTTAGATTTAGGGTTAGGGTTAGGTTTATGGTTAGGGTTAGGGTTAGGGTTAAGTTTATGGTTGGGGTTACGGTTAGGGTTAGTGTAAGGATAAGGGTAAGGGTTAGACTTAAGATTAGGGTTAGGGTAAGGATTAGGGTTAGAGTTAGGGTTAGGGTTAGGGTGAGGGATAGGGTTAGGGTTAAGGTAAGGGTAAGAGTAAGGTTTAGGGTTAGGGTTAGCGTTAGGGGTTAGGGTTAGGGTTAGGGTTAGGGTTAAGGTAAGCGTAAGGGTTAGGGTTAGGTTTAGGGTTAGGGTAAGGGTTAGGGTTAGGTTTAGGGGAAGGGTAAGGTTTAGGGTTAGGGTAAGGGTTAGGATTACGGTTAGGGTCAGGGTAAGGGTTAGGGTTAGCGTTAAGGTTAGGGTTAGGGTTAGGGTAAGGTTAAGGGTTAGGTTTAGGGTTAGGGTTAGGGTTAGGGTTAGGGTAAGTGTAAGGGTTAGGGTTAGGGTTAGGGTTAGCATTAAGGTTAGGATTACAGTTAGGGTTAGGGTTAGGTATAGGGTTACGGTTAGAGTAAGGGTAAGGGTTAGGGTTAGGGTTAGGGTTACGGTTAGGGTAAGGGTAAGGATTAGGGTTAGGGTTAGGGTTAGGTTTAGGGTTAGGGTAAGGGTAAGGGTTAGGGTTAGGGTTACGGTTAGGGGTAAGGGTTTGGTTTAGGGTTAGGTTTAGAGTTAGGGTTAGGGTAAGGGTAAGGATTAGGGTTAGGGTTAGTGTTAGGGTTAGGGTAAAGGTTAGGGTTTGGGTTAGTGTAAGGGTAAGAGTTAGGGTTAGGTTTAGGGGTTAGGGTTATTGTTAGGGTAAGGGTTAGAGTTAGGGTTAGGGCTATCATTAAGGTTAGGGTTAGGGTTACTTTAAGGTTATGGTTAGGGTTAGGGTAAGGAAAAGTGTTAGGGTTAGGGTTAGGTTTAGGGTTAGCGTTAAGCTTAGGGTTAGGGTTCGGGTAAGGGTAAGGGATAGGGTTATTGTTATTGTAAGAGTAAGGGTTAGGGTTAGGGTTAGGTAATGGTAAGGGTTAGGGTTAGGGTTAAGGTTAGGGTAAGGTTTACGGTTAGCGTTAAGGTTAGAGTTAGGGTTAGGGTAAGGGTAAGGGTTAGGGTTAGGGTTAGGGTTAGGGTAAGGGTAAGGATTATTGTTATGGTTTGGTTTAGCATTAAGGTTATCGTTAGGGTTAGGGTTAGGGTTAACTTTAGGGTTATGTTTAGGGTAAGGGTAAAGTTAGGATTAGGGTTAGGTTTAGGGTTAGGGTCAGGGTAAGGGTAAGGATTAGGATTAGGCTTAGGGTTAGGGTTAGGGTTAGGTTTGTTGTTATGTTTAGGGTAAAAGTGAGGGTTAGGGTTAGTGTTAAGGTTAGGTTTAGGGTTAGGGTGAGGGTTAGGGTAAGGATTAGGGTTGGGTTTGGGGTTAGGGTTAGGATAAGGGTAAGTGTTAGGGTTAAGGTTAGGGTTAGGGTTAGGGTTTGGGTAAGGGTTAGGGTTAGGGTTAGGGATAGGGTTAGCGTTAGGAGTTAGATTTAGGGTTAGGTTTAGGGTTAGGAAAAGGGAAAGGGTTAAGGTTAGGCTGAGGTTTTGGTTTAGGGTTAGGGTTAGGGTAAGGGGAAGTGTTAGGGTTAGGGTTACGGTTAGGGTTCGGGTTAGGGAAAGGGTAAGGGTTAGAGTTAGGGTTAGGGTTAAGGTTAGGTTAAGGTTTAGGGTTAGGGTTAGAGTAAGGGTAAGGGTTAGAGTAAGGGATAGGGTTAGGTTTAGGTTTAGGTTTAAAGTTAGGGATAGGGTCAGGGTTAGGGTTACGGTTAGGGTTAGGGCTTAGAGTTAGGGTTAGGGTTAGTGTTAGGGTTAGGGTTAGGTTTAGGGTTAGGGTTAGGGTAAGAGTAAGTGTTAGCGTTAGGGTATGGGTTAGGTTTAGGTTTAGGGTTAATGTTAGAGTTAGGGTTAAGGTTAGGGTTAGGGTTAGGGTAAGGGTAAGGTTTAGGGTTAGTGTTGGGGTTAGGGGTTAAGGTTAGGGTTAGGGTTAGGTTTAGGGTTAAGGTAAGAGTAAGGTTTAGGGTTAGGATTAGGGTTGGGTTAACCTAAGGTTTAGGGTTATGTTTAGTGTAACGATTAGGTTTAGGGTTAGGGTTAGGGTTAGGGTTAGGGTAAGGGTAAGGGTTAGGGTTATGGTAAAGATTAGGGTTAGGTTTGGGGTTAGGATTAGGGTAAGGGTAAATGTTAGGGTGAGTGTTAGGGTTAGGGTTAGCGTTATGGTTAGGGCTAGGTTTAGGGTAAGGGTAAGGGTTAGGGTTAGGGTTAAGGTTAGGGTAAGGGTAAGGGTTAGGGTTAGGGTTATGGTTAGAGTTAGGTTTAGGGATAGGGTAAGGTTAAGGGTTAGGGTTACGTTTAGGGTAGGGTTAGGGTTAGGTTTAGGGTTAGGTTTAGGGTTAGGGTAAGGGTAAGGGTTAGGTTTAGGGTTAGGTTTAGGTTTAGGGTTAGGGTTAGGGTTAGGGTAAGAGTAAGTGTTAGGGTTAGGGTATGGGTTAGGGTATGGGTTAAGGTTAATGTTAGGGTTAGGGTTAAGTTTAGGGTTAGGGTTAGGGTAAGGGTTAGGGTTAGTGTTAGGGTTAGGGGTTAGGGTTAGGGTTAGGGTTAGGGTTAAGGTAAGGGTAAGGTTTAGGGTTAGGGTTAGGGTTGGGTTTAGCGTAAGGGTTAGGGTTATGTTTAGGGTAACGGTTAGGTTTAGGGTTAGGGTTAGGGTTAGCTTTAGGGTAAGGGTTAGGGTTAGGGTAAGGATGAGGGTTAGGTTTGGGGTTAGGATTAGGGTAAGGGTAAGTGTTAGGGTTAGGGTTAGGGTTAAGGTAAGGGTAAGGGTTAGAGTTAGGTTTAGGGTTAGGGTTAAGTTTAGGTTTAGTGTTAGACTTACTGTTAGGGTTAGGGCTTAGCTTTAGGGTTAGGTTTAGGGTTAGGTTTAGGGTTAGGGTAAGTGTCAAGGGTTAGGTTTAGGGTTAGGGTTAGGGGTAGTTTTAGGGTTAGGGTTAGGGTTAGGGTAAGTGTAAGGGTTAGGGTTACGTTAGGGTTAGAGTAAGGGTTAGGGTTAGGGTTAAGGTTAGGGTTAGGGTTAGGGTAAGAGTAAGGGTTAGGGTTAGGGTTAGCGTTAGGGTTAGGTTTTGGTTTAGGGTAAGGGTAATGTTTAGGGTTAGTGTTAGGGTTAGGGGTTAGGATTCGGGTTAGCGTTAGGGTATGGTTAAGGTAAGGGTAAGGTTTAGGGTAGGGTTAGGGTTAGGGTAAGGTTTAGGGTTAAGTTTAGGGTAAGGGTAAGTTTAGGGTTAGGGTTAGGGTTAGATCAGGGTAAGGGTAAGGGTTAGGATTAGGGTTAGGGTTAGGGTTAGGTTTGTTGTTATGTTTTGGGTCAGGGTAAGGGTTAGGGTTGGGGTTAGGGTTAGGTTTAGGGTTAGGGTTAGGGTTAGGGTTAGGGTTAGGTTTAGTTTTGGGGTTAAGGTTAGGGTTAGGGTTGGGTTTAGGGTTAGGGTAAGGGTAAGGATTAGTTTTAGGGTTAGGGTTAGGGTTAGGTTTAGGGTTAGCGTTAGGGTAAGAGTAACTGTTAGGGTTAGGGATAGGGGTAGGGTAAGGGAAAGTGTTATGGTTAGGGTTACGGTTAGTGTAAGGGTTAGGGATTAGGGTTAGGGTAGGGTTAGGGTAAGGGTTAGGGTTATGGTTAGGGTAAAGGTTAGGTTTAGGGTTAGGGTTAGGGTCAGAGTTAGTGTTAGGGTTAGGGTAAGTATAAGAGTTAGGGTTAGGGTTAGTGTTAGGGTTAGGGTTAGGGTTAGGGTAAGGGTAAGGGTTAGAGTTAGGGTTAGGGTTAAGGTTAGTTTTAGGGTTAGGTTTAGGGTTGGGGTAAGGGTGAGTGTTAGGGTTATGTTTACGGTAGGGGTAAGGTTTAGGGTTAGGGTTAGGGTTAGGGTTAGGGTTAGGGTAAGGGTAAGGGTTAGGCTTAGGGTGAGGATTAGGGTTAGGTTTGGGGTTAGGGTTTGGGTAAGGATAATTGTTAAGGTTAGGGTTAGGGTTAGCGTTAAGGTTAGGTTTAGGGTTAGGGTAAGGGTAAGGGTTAGGGTTAGGATTAGGGTTAGGATTAGGGTAAGGGTAACGGGTTGGTTAGGGTTAGGATTAGGGTTTTGGATAGAGAAAGGGTAAGGTTTAGGGTTACGGTTAGGGTTATGTTTAGGGTTAGGGTTAGGGTTAGGTTAGGGTTAGGGTTAGGGTTAGGGTTAGGGGTGAAGTTTAGGGTTAGGGTAAGGGTTAGGTTTAGGGTTAGGGTTAGGGTTAGGGTAAGGTAAAGGGTTAGGGTTAGGGTTAGGGTTAGGGTTAGGGTTAGGGTTAGGGATAGGGTAAGGGTAAGTGTTAGGGTTAGGGTTAGGGTTAGCGTTAGGATAAATGTAAGAGTTAGGGTTAGGGTTAGGATTTCGGTAAGGGTTAGGGTTAGGGTTAGGGTTAGGTTTAGAGGATAGGGTTAGGGTTAGTGTTAGGGTTCGGTTTAGGGTTCGGGTTAGAGTAAAGGAAAGGTTTAGGGTTAGGGTTAGGGTTAGGTTTAGGGTTAGGGTTAGGGTAAGGGTAATTGTTAGGGTTAGGGTTAGGGTTAGGGGTTGGGTTAGGGTTAGGGTTAGGGTAAGGGTAAGGGTTAGATTTAGGGTTAAGTTTAGGGTTAGGATAAGTATAAGAGTTAGGGTTAGGGTTAGAGTTAGGGTTAGGGTTAGGGTTAGTTTTAGGGTGAGGGTAAGGTTTAGGGTTAGGGTAAGGGTTAGTGTTAGGGTTAGGGTTAGGTTTAGGGTAAGGGTAAGGGTTAGAGTCAGGGTTAGGTTTAAGTTTACTTTTAGGGTTAAGGTTAGGGTTGGGGTTAGGGTAAGTGTTAGGGTTATGTTTAGGGTAAGGGTAAGGTTTAGGGTGAGGGTTAGGGTTAGGGTTAGAGTAAGTGTAAGGGTTAGGTTTAGGGTAAAGGTAAGGGTAAGTGTTAGGGTTAGCTAGGGTTAGCGTTAAGGTCAGGGTTAGGGATAGGGTAAGGGTGAGGGTTAGGGTTAGATTTAGGGTTAGGGTTAGGTTTATGGTTAGGGTTAGGGTTAGGGTTAAGTTTATGGTTGGGGTTACGGTTAGGGTTAGTGTAAGGATAAGGGTAAGGGTTAGACTTAAGATTAGGGTTAGGGTAAGGATTAGGGTTAGAGTTAGGGTTAGGGTTAGGGTGAGGGATAGGGTTAGGGTTAAGGTAAGGGTAAGAGTAAGGTTTAGGGTTAGGGTTAGCGTTAGGGGTTAGGGTTAGGGTTAGGGTTAGGGTTAAGGTAAGCGTAAGGGTTAGGGTTAGGTTTAGGGTTAGGGTAAGGGTTAGGGTTAGGTTTAGGGGAAGGGTAAGGTTTAGGGTTAGGGTAAGGGTTAGGATTACGGTTAGGGTCAGGGTAAGGGTTAGGGTTAGCGTTAAGGTTAGGGTTAGGGTTAGGGTAAGGTTAAGGGTTAGGTTTAGGGTTAGGGTTAGGGTTAGGGTTAGGGTAAGTGTAAGGGTTAGGGTTAGGGTTAGGGTTAGCATTAAGGTTAGGATTACGGTTAGGGTTAGGGTTAGGTATAGGGTTACGGTTAGAGTAAGGGTAAGGGTTAGGGTTAGGGTTAGGGTTACGGTTAGGGTAAGGGTAAGGATTAGGGTTAGGGTTAGGGTTAGGTTTAGGGTTAGGGTAAGGGTAAGGGTTAGGGTTAGGGTTACGGTTAGGGGTAAGGGTTTGGTTTAGGGTTAGGTTTAGAGTTAGGGTTAGGGTAAGGGTAAGGATTAGGGTTAGGGTTAGTGTTAGGGTTAGGGTAAAGGTTAGGGTTTGGGTTAGTGTAAGGGTAAGAGTTAGGGTTAGGTTTAGGGGTTAGGGTTATTGTTAGGGTAAGGGTTAGAGTTAGGGTTAGGGCTATCATTAAGGTTAGGGTTAGGGTTACTTTAAGGTTATGGTTAGGGTTAGGGTAAGGAAAAGTGTTAGGGTTAGGGTTAGGTTTAGGGTTAGCGTTAAGCTTAGGGTTAGGGTTCGGGTAAGGGTAAGGGATAGGGTTATTGTTATTGTAAGAGTAAGGGTTAGGGTTAGGGTTAGGTAATGGTAAGGGTTAGGGTTAGGGTTAAGGTTAGGGTAAGGTTTACGGTTAGCGTTAAGGTTAGAGTTAGGGTTAGGGTAAGGGTAAGGGTTAGGGTTAGGGTTAGGGTTAGGGTAAGGGTAAGGATTATTGTTATGGTTTGGTTTAGCATTAAGGTTATCGTTAGGGTTAGGGTTAGGGTTAACTTTAGGGTTATGTTTAGGGTAAGGGTAAAGTTAGGATTAGGGTTAGGTTTAGGGTTAGGGTCAGGGTAAGGGTAAGGATTAGGATTAGGCTTAGGGTTAGGGTTAGGGTTAGGTTTGTTGTTATGTTTAGGGTAAAAGTGAGGGTTAGGGTTAGTGTTAAGGTTAGGTTTAGGGTTAGGGTGAGGGTTAGGGTAAGGATTAGGGTTGGGTTTGGGGTTAGGGTTAGGATAAGGGTAAGTGTTAGGGTTAAGGTTAGGGTTAGGGTTAGGGTTTGGGTAAGGGTTAGGGTTAGGGTTAGGGATAGGGTTAGCGTTAGGAGTTAGATTTAGGGTTAGGTTTAGGGTTAGGAAAAGGGAAAGGGTTAAGGTTAGGCTGAGGTTTTGGTTTAGGGTTAGGGTTAGGGTAAGGGGAAGTGTTAGGGTTAGGGTTACGGTTAGGGTTCGGGTTAGGGAAAGGGTAAGGGTTAGAGTTAGGGTTAGGGTTAAGGTTAGGTTAAGGTTTAGGGTTAGGGTTAGAGTAAGGGTAAGGGTTAGAGTAAGGGATAGGGTTAGGTTTAGGTTTAGGTTTAAAGTTAGGGATAGGGTCAGGGTTAGGGTTACGGTTAGGGTTAGGGCTTAGAGTTAGGGTTAGGGTTAGTGTTAGGGTTAGGGTTAGGTTTAGGGTTAGGGTTAGGGTAAGAGTAAGTGTTAGCGTTAGGGTATGGGTTAGGTTTAGGTTTAGGGTTAATGTTAGAGTTAGGGTTAAGGTTAGGGTTAGGGTTAGGGTAAGGGTAAGGTTTAGGGTTAGTGTTGGGGTTAGGGGTTAAGGTTAGGGTTAGGGTTAGGTTTAGGGTTAAGGTAAGAGTAAGGTTTAGGGTTAGGATTAGGGTTGGGGTTAACCTAAGGTTTAGGGTTATGTTTAGTGTAACGATTAGGTTTAGGGTTAGGGTTAGGGTTAGGGTTAGGGTAAGGGTAAGGGTTAGGGTTATGGTAAAGATTAGGGTTAGGTTTGGGGTTAGGATTAGGGTAAGGGTAAATGTTAGGGTGAGTGTTAGGGTTAGGGTTAGCGTTATGGTTAGGGCTAGGTTTAGGGTAAGGGTAAGGGTTAGGGTTAGGGTTAAGGTTAGGGTAAGGGTAAGGGTTAGGGTTAGGGTTATGGTTAGAGTTAGGTTTAGGGATAGGGTAAGGTTAAGGGTTAGGGTTACGTTTAGGGTAGGGTTAGGGTTAGGTTTAGGGTTAGGTTTAGGGTTAGGGTAAGGGTAAGGGTTAGGTTTAGGGTTAGGTTTAGGTTTAGGGTTAGGGTTAGGGTTAGGGTAAGAGTAAGTGTTAGGGTTAGGGTATGGGTTAGGGTATGGGTTAAGGTTAATGTTAGGGTTAGGGTTAAGTTTAGGGTTAGGGTTAGGGTAAGGGTTAGGGTTAGTGTTAGGGTTAGGGGTTAGGGTTAGGGTTAGGGTTAGGGTTAAGGTAAGGGTAAGGTTTAGGGTTAGGGTTAGGGTTGGGTTTAGCGTAAGGGTTAGGGTTATGTTTAGGGTAACGGTTAGGTTTAGGGTTAGGGTTAGGGTTAGCTTTAGGGTAAGGGTTAGGGTTAGGGTAAGGATTAGGGTTAGGTTTGGGGTTAGGATTAGGGTAAGGGTAAGTGTTAGGGTTAGGGTTAGGGTTAAGGTAAGGGTAAGGGTTAGAGTTAGGTTTAGGGTTAGGGTTAAGTTTAGGTTTAGTGTTAGACTTACTGTTAGGGTTAGGGCTTAGCTTTAGGGTTAGGTTTAGGGTTAGGTTTAGGGTTAGGGTAAGTGTCAAGGGTTAGGTTTAGGGTTAGGGTTAGGGGTAGTTTTAGGGTTAGGGTTAGGGTTAGGGTAAGTGTAAGGGTTAGGGTTACGTTAGGGTTAGAGTAAGGGTTAGGGTTAGGGTTAAGGTTAGGGTTAGGGTTAGGGTAAGAGTAAGGGTTAGGGTTAGGGTTAGCGTTAGGGTTAGGTTTTGGTTTAGGGTAAGGGTAATGTTTAGGGTTAGTGTTAGGGTTAGGGGTTAGGATTCGGGTTAGCGTTAGGGTATGGTTAAGGTAAGGGTAAGGTTTAGGGTAGGGTTAGGGTTAGGGTAAGGTTTAGGGTTAAGTTTAGGGTAAGGGTAAGTTTAGGGTTAGGGTTAGGGTTAGATCAGGGTAAGGGTAAGGGTTAGGATTAGGGTTAGGGTTAGGGTTAGGTTTGTTGTTATGTTTTGGGTCAGGGTAAGGGTTAGGGTTGGGGTTAGGGTTAGGTTTAGGGTTAGGGTTAGGGTTAGGGTTAGGGTTAGGTTTAGTTTTGGGGTTAAGGTTAGGGTTAGGGTTGGGTTTAGGGTTAGGGTAAGGGTAAGGATTAGTTTTAGGGTTAGGGTTAGGGTTAGGTTAGGGTTAGCGTTAGGGTAAGAGTAACTGTTAGGGTTAGGGATAGGGGTAGGGTAAGGGAAAGTGTTATGGTTAGGGTTACGGTTAGTGTAAGGGTTAGGGATTAGGGTTAGGGTAGGGTTAGGGTAAGGGTTAGGGTTATGGTTAGGGTAAAGGTTAGGTTTAGGGTTAGGGTTAGGGTCAGAGTTAGTGTTAGGGTTAGGGTAAGTATAAGAGTTAGGGTTAGGGTTAGTGTTAGGGTTAGGGTTAGGGTTAGGGTAAGGGTAAGGGTTAGAGTTAGGGTTAGGGTTAAGGTTAGTTTTAGGGTTAGGTTTAGGGTTGGGGTAAGGGTGAGTGTTAGGGTTATGTTTACGGTAGGGGTAAGGTTTAGGGTTAGGGTTAGGGTTAGGGTTAGGGTTAGGGTAAGGGTAAGGGTTAGGCTTAGGGTGAGGATTAGGGTTAGGTTTGGGGTTAGGGTTTGGGTAAGGATAATTGTTAGCGTTAAGGTTAGGGTTAGGGTTAGCGTTAAGGTTAGGTTTAGGGTTAGGGTAAGGGTAAGGGTTAGGGTTAGGATTAGGGTTAGGATTAGGGTAAGGGTAACGGGTTGGTTAGGGTTAGGATTAGGGTTTTGGATAGAGAAAGGGTAAGGTTTAGGGTTACGGTTAGGGTTATGTTTAGGGTTAGGGTTAGGGTTAGGTTAGGGTTAGGGTTAGGGTTAGGGTTAGGGGTGAAGTTTAGGGTTAGGGTAAGGGTTAGGTTTAGGGTTAGGGTTAGGGTTAGGGGTAAGGTAAAGGGTTAGGGTTAGGGTTAGGGTTAGGGTTAGGGATAGGGTAAGGGTAAGTGTTAGGGTTAGGGTTAGGGTTAGCGTTAGGATAAATGTAAGAGTTAGGGTTAGGGTTAGGATTTCGGTAAGGGTTAGGGTTAGGGTTAGGGTTAGGTTTAGAGGATAGGGTTAGGGTTAGTGTTAGGGTTCGGTTTAGGGTTCGGGTTAGAGTAAAGGAAAGGTTTAGGGTTAGGGTTAGGGTTAGGTTTAGGGTTAGGGTTAGGGTAAGGGTAATTGTTAGGGTTAGGGTTAGGGTTAGGGGTTGGGTTAGGGTTAGGGTTAGGGTAAGGGTAAGGGTTAGATTTAGGGTTAAGTTTAGGGTTAGGATAAGTATAAGAGTTAGGGTTAGGGTTAGAGTTAGGGTTAGGGTTAGGGTTAGTTTTAGGGTGAGGGTAAGGTTTAGGGTTAGGGTAAGGGTTAGTGTTAGGGTTAGGGTTAGGTTTAGGGTAAGGGTAAGGGTTAGAGTCAGGGTTAGGTTTAAGTTTACTTTTAGGGTTAAGGTTAGGGTTGGGGTTAGGGTAAGTGTTAGGGTTATGTTTAGGGTAAGGGTAAGGTTTAGGGTGAGGGTTAGGGTTAGGGTTAGAGTAAGTGTAAGGGTTAGGTTTAGGGTAAAGGTAAGGGTAAGTGTTAGGGTTAGCTAGGGTTAGCGTTAAGGTCAGGGTTAGGGATAGGGTAAGGGTGAGGGTTAGGGTTAGATTTAGGGTTAGGGTTAGGTTTATGGTTAGGGTTAGGGTTAGGGTTAAGTTTATGGTTGGGGTTACGGTTAGGGTTAGTGTAAGGATAAGGGTAAGGGTTAGACTTAAGATTAGGGTTAGGGTAAGGATTAGGGTTAGAGTTAGGGTTAGGGTTAGGGTGAGGGATAGGGTTAGGGTTAAGGTAAGGGTAAGAGTAAGGTTTAGGGTTAGGGTTAGCGTTAGGGGTTAGGGTTAGGGTTAGGGTTAGGGTTAAGGTAAGCGTAAGGGTTAGGGTTAGGTTTAGGGTTAGGGTAAGGGTTAGGGTTAGGTTTAGGGGAAGGGTAAGGTTTAGGGTTAGGGTAAGGGTTAGGATTACGGTTAGGGTCAGGGTAAGGGTTAGGGTTAGCGTTAAGGTTAGGGTTAGGGTTAGGGTAAGGTTAAGGGTTAGGTTTAGGGTTAGGTTTAGGGTTAGGGTTAGGGTAAGTGTAAGGGTTAGGGTTAGGGTTAGGGTTAGCATTAAGGTTAGGATTACGGTTAGGGTTAGGGTTAGGTATAGGGTTACGGTTAGAGTAAGGGTAAGGGTTAGGGTTAGGGTTAGGGTTACGGTTAGGGTAAGGGTAAGGATTAGGGTTAGGGTTAGGGTTAGGTTTAGGGTTAGGGTAAGGGTAAGGGTTAGGGTTAGGGTTACGGTTAGGGGTAAGGGTTTGGTTTAGGGTTAGGTTTAGAGTTAGGGTTAGGGTAAGGGTAAGGATTAGGGTTAGGGTTAGTGTTAGGGTTAGGGTAAAGGTTAGGGTTTGGGTTAGTGTAAGGGTAAGAGTTAGGGTTAGGTTTAGGGGTTAGGGTTATTGTTAGGGTAAGGGTTAGAGTTAGGGTTAGGGCTATCATTAAGGTTAGGGTTAGGGTTACTTTAAGGTTATGGTTAGGGTTAGGGTAAGGAAAAGTGTTAGGGTTAGGGTTAGGTTTAGGGTTAGCGTTAAGCTTAGGGTTAGGGTTCGGGTAAGGGTAAGGGATAGGGTTATTGTTATTGTAAGAGTAAGGGTTAGGGTTAGGGTTAGGTAATGGTAAGGGTTAGGGTTAGGGTTAAGGTTAGGGTAAGGTTTACGGTTAGCGTTAAGGTTAGAGTTAGGGTTAGGGTAAGGGTAAGGGTTAGGGTTAGGGTTAGGGTTAGGGTAAGGGTAAGGATTATTGTTATGGTTTGGTTTAGCATTAAGGTTATCGTTAGGGTTAGGGTTAGGGTTAACTTTAGGGTTATGTTTAGGGTAAGGGTAAAGTTAGGATTAGGGTTAGGTTTAGGGTTAGGGTCAGGGTAAGGGTAAGGATTAGGATTAGGCTTAGGGTTAGGGTTAGGGTTAGGTTTGTTGTTATGTTTAGGGTAAAAGTGAGGGTTAGGGTTAGTGTTAAGGTTAGGTTTAGGGTTAGGGTGAGGGTTAGGGTAAGGATTAGGGTTGGGTTTGGGGTTAGGGTTAGGATAAGGGTAAGTGTTAGGGTTAAGGTTAGGGTTAGGGTTAGGGTTTGGGTAAGGGTTAGGGTTAGGGTTAGGGATAGGGTTAGCGTTAGGAGTTAGATTTAGGGTTAGGTTTAGGGTTAGGAAAAGGGAAAGGGTTAAGGTTAGGCTGAGGTTTTGGTTTAGGGTTAGGGTTAGGGTAAGGGGAAGTGTTAGGGTTAGGGTTACGGTTAGGGTTCGGGTTAGGGAAAGGGTAAGGGTTAGAGTTAGGGTTAGGGTTAAGGTTAGGTTAAGGTTTAGGGTTAGGGTTAGAGTAAGGGTAAGGGTTAGAGTAAGGGATAGGGTTAGGTTTAGGTTTAGGTTTAAAGTTAGGGATAGGGTCAGGGTTAGGGTTACGGTTAGGGTTAGGGCTTAGAGTTAGGGTTAGGGTTAGTGTTAGGGTTAGGGTTAGGTTTAGGGTTAGGGTTAGGGTAAGAGTAAGTGTTAGCGTTAGGGTATGGGTTAGGTTTAGGTTTAGGGTTAATGTTAGAGTTAGGGTTAAGGTTAGGGTTAGGGTTAGGGTAAGGGTTAGAGTAAGGGATAGGGTTAGAGTAAGGGATAGGGTTAGGGTTAGGTTTAGGATTAGGGTAAGGGTAAGGGTTAGGTTTAGGGTTAGGGTTAGGGTTAGGTTTAGGGTTAGGGTTAGGGTAAGAGTAAGTGTTAGGGTTAGGGTATGGGTTAGGTTTAGGTTTAGGGTTAATGTTAGAGTTAGGGTTAAGGTTAGGGTTAGGGTTAGGGTAAGGGTTAGGGTTAGTGTTAGGGTTAGGGTTAGGTTTAGGGTTAGGGTTAGGGTAAGAGTAAGTGTTAGGGTTAGGGTATGGGTTAGGTTTAGGTTTTGGGTTAATGTTAGAGTTAGGGTTAAGGTTAGGGTTAGGGTTAGGGTAAGGGTAAGGGTTAGGTTTAGGTTTAGGGTTAGGGTTAGGGTTAGGGTTAGGGTAAGTGTAAGGGTTAGGGTTAGGGTTAGGGTTAGCATTAAGGTTAGGATTACGGTTAGGGTTAGGGTTAGGGTTAGGTATAGGGTTACGGTTAGAGTAAGGGTAAGGGTTAGGGTTAGGGTTAGGGTTACGGTTAGGGTAAGGGTGAGGATTAGGGTTAGGGTTAGGGTTAGGTTTAGGGTTAGGGTAAGGGTAAGGGTTAGGGTTAGGGTTACAGTTAGGGGTAAGGGTTAGGTTTAGGGTTAGGTTTAGAGTTAGGGTTAGGGTAAGGGTTAGGTTTAGGGTTAGGTTTAGTGTTAGGGTTAAGGTTAAGGTTAGGGTTTGGGTTAGTGTAAGGGTAAGAGTTAGGGTTAGGTTCAGGGTTAGGGTTAGGGTAAGAGTAAGTGTTAGGGTTAGGGTATGGGTTAGGTTTAGGTTTAGGGTTAATGTTAGAGTTAGGGTTAAGGTTAGGGTTAGGGTTAGGGTAAGGGTTAGGGTTAGTGTTAGGGTTAGGGTTAGGTTTAGGGTTAGGGTTAGGGTAAGAGTAAGTGTTAGGGTTAGGGTATGGGTTAGGTTTAGGTTTAGGGTTAATGTTAGAGTTAGGGTTAAGGTTAGGGTTAGGGTTAGGGTAAGGGTAAGGTTTAGGGTTAGTGTTGGGGTTAGGGGTTAGGGTTAGGGTTAGGGTTAGGTTTAGGGTTAAGGAAAGAGTAAGGTTTAGGGTTAGGATTAGGGTTGGGGTTAACCTAAGGTTTAGGGTTATGTTTAGTGTAACGATTAGGTTTAGAGTTAGGGTTAGGGTTAGGGTTAGGGTAAGGGTAAGGGTTAGGGTTATGGTAAAGATTAGGGTTAGGTTTGGGGTTAGGATTAGGGTAAGGGTAAATGTTAGGGTGAGTGTTAGGGTTAGGGTTAGCGTTATGGTTAGGGCTAGCTTTAGGGTAAGGGTAAGGGTTAGGGTTAGGGTTAAGGTTAGGGTAAGGGTAAGGGTTAGGGTTAGGGTTATGGTTAGAGTTAGGTTTAGGGATAGGGTAAGGTTAAGGGTTAGGGTTACGTTTAGGGTAGGGTTAGGTTTAGGGTTAGGTTTAGGGTTAGGGTAAGGGTAAGGGTTAGGTTTAGGGTTAGGTTTAGGGTTAGGGTTAGGGTTAGGGTTAGGGTAAGAGTAAGTGTTAGGGTTAGGGTATGGGTTAGGGTATGGGTTAGGGTTAATGTTAGGGTTAGGGTTAAGTTTAGGGTTAGGGTTAGGGTAAGGGTTAGGGTTAGTGTTAGGGTTAGGGGTTAGGCTAGGGTTAGGGTTCGGGTTAAGGTAAGGGTAAGGTTTAGGGTTAGGGTTAGGGTTGGGTTTAGCGTAAGGGTTAGCGTTATGTTTAGGGTAACGGTTAGGTTTAGGGTTAGGGTTAGGGTTAGGGTAAGGGTTAGGGTTAGGGTAAGTATTAGGGTTAGGTTTGGGGTTAGGATTAGGGTAAGGGTTAGGGTAAGTGTTAGGGTTAGGGTTAGGGTTAAGGTAAGGGTAAGGGTTAAAGTTAGGTTTAGGGGTAGGGTTAAGTTTAGGTTTAGTGTTAGGCTTACGGTTAGGGTTAGGGCTTAGCTTTAGGGTTAGGTTTAGGGTTAGGTTTAGGGTTAGGGTAAGTGTAAGGGTTGGGTTTAGGGTTAGGGTTAGGGTTAGTTTTAGGGTTAGGGTTAGGGTAAGTGTAAGGGTTAGGGTTACGTTAGGGTTAGAGTAAGGGTAAGGGTTAGGGTTAAGGTTAGGGTTAGGGTTAGGGTAAGAGTAAGGATTAGGGTTAGGGTTAGCGTTAGGGTTAGGTTTTAGTTTAGGGTAAGGGTAATGTTTAGGGTTATTGTTAAGGTTAGGGGTTAGGGTTCGGGTTAGCGTTAGGGTAAGGTTAAGGTAAGAGTAAGGTTTAGGGTTAGGGTTAGGGTTAGGGTAAGGTTTAGGGTTAAGTTTAGGGTAAGGGTAAGTTTAGGGTTAGGGTTAGGGTTATATCAGGGTAAGGGTAAGGGTTAGGATTAGGGTTAGGGTTAGGGTTAGGTTTAGTTTTAGGTTTAGAGTAAGGTTTAGGGTTAGGGTAAGGGTTAGGGTTAGGGTTAGGGTTACGTTTAGGGTAAGGGTAAGGGTTAGAGCCAGGGTTAGGTTTAAGTTTAGTTTAGGGTTAAGGTTAGGGTTGGGGTTATGGTAATTGTTAGGGTTATGTTTAGGGTAAGGGTAAGGTTTAGGGTGAGGGTTAGGGTTAGGGTAAGGGTAAGGGTTAGGGTTAGGGTTAGGGTTAGGGTTAGGTTTAGGGTTAAGTTTAGGGTTGGGGTTACGGTTAGGGTTAGGGTTAGGATAAGGGTAAGGGTTAGAGTTAAGGTTAGGGTTAGGGTAAGGATTAGGGTTAGGGTTAGGGTTAGGGTGAGGGATAGGGTTAAGGTTAAGGTAAGAGTAAGAGTAACGTGTAGGGTTAAGATTAGCGTTAGGGGTTAGGGTTAGGGTTAGGGTTAGGGTTAAGGTAAGCGTAAGGGTTAGGGTTAGGGTTAGGGTTAGGGTAAGGGTTAGGGTTAGGTTTAGGGGAAGGGTAAGGTTTAGGGTTAGGGTTAGGGTTAGGGTTAGGGTTAGGATAAGGGTAAGGGTTAGGGTTAGGGTTAGGGTTAGGGTTAGATTTAGGGTTAGGGTTAGGGTAAGGGTAAGGGTTAGGGTTAGGGTTAGGGTAAGTGTAAGGTTTAGGGTTAGGGATAAGGTTATGGTTAGGGTAAGGGTAAGGGTTAGGGTTAGGCTTAGGATTAGGTTTAGGTTTAGGGTTAGGGTAAGGGTAAGGGTTAGAGTTAGATTTAGTGTTAGGTTTAGGGTTAAGTTTAGGGTTTGGGTTAGGTTAAGGGTTAGGGTTAGGGTTAGGTTTAGGGGTTAGTGTTAGGTTTAGGGTTAGGGTTAGGGTTAGGGGAAGGGTAAAGTTTAGGGTTAGTGTTAGGGTTAGGGGTTAGGTTTAGGGTTAGGGTTAGGGTTGGGGTTACGGTAAGGGGTAGGGTTAAGTTTAGGGTAAGGGTAAGGTTTAGGGTTAGGGTTAGGTTAAGGGTAAGGGTTAGGGTTAGGGTTAGGCTTAGGTTTGTGTTTAGGGTTAGGTTAAGGGTGTTAGGTTTAGGGTTAGTGTTAGAGTTAAGGTTAGGCTTAGGGTTAGGGTAAGGGTAAGGGTTAGGGTTAGGGTTAGTGTAAGGGTTAGGGTTAGCGTTAAGGTTAGGGTTAAGGTTAGGGTAAGGTTTAGGATTACGGTTAGTGTTAGGGTTAGGGTTAAGGTTAGGGTTAGGGTTAGAGTAAGGGTAAGGGTTAGTGTTTGGGTTAGGTTTAGGGGTTAGGGTTAAGGTTAGGATTAGGTTTAGAGTAAGGGTAAGGTTTATGGTTAGGGTTAGGGTTAGGGTTAGGGTTAGGGTAAGGGTAAGGGTTAGGGTTAGGGTAAGGGTTAGGGTTAGGGTAAGGGTAAGTGTTAGGGTTAGGGTTAGGGTTAGCGTTAGGGGTTAGGGTTAGGGTTACTGTTAGGATTAGGGTTAGGATTAGGGTTAGGGTTAGATTAAGGGAAAGGGTTAGGGTTAGGGTTAGGTTTAGGGTTAGGATTAGGGTAAGGGTAATTGTTAGGATTAGCTTTAGGGGTAGGGTTAGGGTTAGGGTTAGGGTAAGGGTAAGGGTTAGAGTTAGGGTTAGGGTTAAGTTTAGTTTTAGTGTTAGGGTTAGGGTTGAGGTTAGGGTAAGTGTTAGGGTTATGTTTAGGGTAAGGGTAAGGTTTAGGGTTAGGGTTAGGGTTAGGGTAAGGGTAAGGGTTAGGTTTACGGTAAGGATTAGGGTTAGGTTTGGGGGTTTGGTTAGTGTAAGGGTAAGTGTTAGGTTAAGGTTAGAGTTAGGGTTAGCGTTAAGGTTAGGGTTAGCGTTAGGGTAAGGGTAAGGGTTAGGGTTAGGGTTAGGGTTGGGGTTAGGGTAAGGGTAAGGGTTTGGTTAGGGTTAGGATTAGGGTTAGGGATAGGGTAAGGGTAAGGGTTAGGATTACGGTTAGGGTCAGGGTAAGGGTTAGGGTTAGCGTTAAGGTTAGGGTTAGGGTTAGGGTAAGGGTAAGGGTTAGGTTTAGGGTTAGGGTTAGGGTAAGTGTAAGGGTTAGGGTTAGGGTTAGGGTTAGCATTAAGGTTAGGATTACGGTTAGGGTTAGGGTTAGGGTTAGGTATAGGGTTACGGTTAGAGTAAGGGTAAGGGTTAGGGTTAGGGTTAGGGTTACGGTTAGGGTAAGGGTAAGGATTAGGGTTAGTGTTAGGGTTAGGTTTAGGGTTAGGGTAAGGGTAAGGGTTAGGGTTAGGGTTACAGTTAGGGGTAAGGGTTAGGTTTAGGGTTAGGTTTAGAGTTAGGGTTAGGGTAAGGGTAAGGTTTAGGGTTAGGGTTAGTGTTAGGGTTAGGGTTAGGGTTAAGGTTAGGGTTTGGGTTAGTGTAAGGGTAAGAGTTAGGGTTAGGTTTAGGGGTTAGGGTTATTGTTAGGGTAAGGGTTAGAGTTAGGGTTAGGGCTATCATTAGGTTAGGGTTAGGGTTAGTTTAAGGTTATGGTTAGGGTTAGGGTAAGGAAAAGGGTTAGGGTTAGGGTTAGGGTTAGGGTTAAGCTTAGGGTTAGGGTTCGGGTAAGGGTAAGGGATAGGTTTAGGGTTACTGTAAGAGTAAGGGTTAGGGTTAGGGTTAGGTAAGGGTAAGGGTTAGGGTTAGGGTTAAGGTTAGGGTAAGGGTTACGGTTAGCGTTAAGGTTAGAGTTAGGGTTAGGGTAAGGGTAAGGGTTAGGGTTAGGGTTAGGGTTAGGGTAAGGGTAAGGATTATTGTTATGGTTTGGTTTAGCATTAAGGTTATCGTTAGGGTTAGGGTTAGGGTTAAGTTTAGGGTTATGTTTAGGGTAAGGGTTAGGTTTAGGGTTAGGGTTAGGTTTAGGGTTAGCGTTAGGGTAACAGTAACTGTTAGGGTTAGGGTTAGGGTTAGGGTAAGGGAAAGTGTTATGGTTAGGGTTACGGTTAGTGTAAGGGTTAGGGATTAGGGTTAGGGTAGGGTTAGGGTAAGGGTAAGGGTTAGGGTTATGGTTAGGGTAAGGGTTAGGTTTAGGGTTAGGGTTAGGGTTAGGGTCAGAGTTAGTGTTAGGGTTAGGGTAAGTATAAGAGTTAGGGTTAGGGTTATTGTTAATGTTAGGGTTAGGGTTAGTTTTAGGGTTAGGGTAAGGTTTAGGGTTAGGGTAAGTGTTAGGGTTAGGGTGAGGGTTAGGGTTAGGGTAAGGGTAAGGGTTAGAGTTAGGGTTAGGGTTAATGTTAGTTTTAGGGTTAGGTTTACTGTTGGGGTAAGGGTGAGTGTTAGGGTTATGTTTAGGGTAGGGGTAAGGTTTAGGGTTAGGGTTAGGGTTAGGGTAAGGGTAAGGGTTAGGCTTAGGGTAAGGATTAGGGTTAGGTTTGGGGTTAGGGTTTGGGTAAGGATAATACTTAGCGTTAAGGTTAGGGTTAGGGTTAGAGTTAAGGTTAGGGTTAGGGTTAGGGTAAGGGTAAGGGTTAGGGTTAGGATTAGGGTTAGGGTTAGGGTAAGGGTAAGGATTATTGTTATGGTTTGGTTTAGCATTAAGGTTATCGTTAGGGTTAGGGTTAGGGTTAAGTTTAGGGTTATGTTTAGGGTAAGGGTTAGGTTTAGGGTTAGGGTTAGGGTTAGGGTTAGGTTTAGTGTTAGCGTTAGGGTAACAGTAACTGTTAGGGTTAGGGTTAGGGTTAGGGTAAGGGAAAGTGTTATGGTTAGGGTTACGGTTAGTGTAAGGGTTAGGGATTAGGGTTAGGGTAGGGTTAGGGTAAGGGTAAGGGTTAGGGTTATGGTTAGGGTAAGGGTTAGGTTTAGGGTTAGGGTTAGGGTTAGGGTCAGAGTTAGTGTTAGGGTTAGGGTAAGTATAAGAGTTAGGGTTAGGCTTATTGTTAATGTTAGGGTTAGGGTTAGTTTTAGGGTTAGGGTAAGGTTTAGGGTTAGGGTAAGTGTTAGGGTTAGGGTTAGGGTTAGGGTTAGGGTAAGGGTAAGGGTTAGAGTTAGGGTTAGGGTTAATGTTAGTTTTAGGGTTAGGTTTAGGGTTGGGGTAAGGGTGAGTGTTAGGGTTATGTTTAGGGTAGGGGTAAGGTTTAGGGTTAGTGTTAGGGTTAGGGTAAGGGTAAGGGTTAGGCTTAGGGTAAGGATTAGGGTTAGGTTTGGGGTTAGGGTTTGGGTAAGGATAATACTTAGCGTTAAGGTTAGGGTTAGGGTTAGAGTTAAGGTTAGGGTTAGGGTTAGGGTAAGGGTAAGGGTTAGGGTTAGGATTAGGGTTAGGGTTAGGGTAAGGGTAAGGATTATTGTTATGGTTTGGTTTAGCATTAAGGTTATCGTTAGGGTTAGGGTTAGGGTTAACTTTAGGGTTATGTTTAGGGTAAGGGTAAAGTTAGGATTAGGGTTAGGTTTAGGGTTAGGGTCAGGGTAAGGGTAAGGATTAGGATTAGGCTTAGGGTTAGGGTTAGGGTTAGGTTTGTTGTTATGTTTAGGGTAAAAGTGAGGGTTAGGGTTAGTGTTAAGGTTAGGTTTAGGGTTAGGGTGAGGGTTAGGGTAAGGATTAGGGTTGGGTTTGGGGTTAGGGTTAGGATAAGGGTAAGTGTTAGGGTTAAGGTTAGGGTTAGGGTTAGGGTTTGGGTAAGGGTTAGGGTTAGGGTTAGGGATAGGGTTAGCGTTAGGAGTTAGATTTAGGGTTAGGTTTAGGGTTAGGAAAAGGGAAAGGGTTAAGGTTAGGCTGAGGTTTTGGTTTAGGGTTAGGGTTAGGGTAAGGGGAAGGTGTTAGGGTTAGGGTTACGGTTAGGGTTCGGGTTAGGGAAAGGGTAAGGGTTAGAGTTAGGGTTAGGGTTAAGGTTAGGTTAAGGTTTAGGGTTAGGGTTAGGGTAAGGGTAAGGATTAGGGTTATGGTTAGGTTAGGGTCAGGGTTAGGGTAAGGGTAAGAGTTAGAGTTAGCGTTAGGGTAGGGTTAGTGTAAGGTTTAGGGTTAGGGAAAGGATTAGGGTTAGGGTTAGGGTTAGGGTTAGGGTTAGAGTAAGGGTAAGGGTTAGAGTAAGGGATAGGGTTAGGGTTAGGTTTAGGTTTAAAGTTAGGGATAGGGTCAGGGTGAGGGTTACGGTTAGCGTTAGGGCTTAGAGTTAGGGTTAGGGTTAGTGTTAGGGTTAGGGTTAGGTTTAGGGTTAGGGTTAGGGTAAGAGTAAGTGTTAGGGTTAGGGTATGGGTTAGGTTTAGGTTTAGGGTTAATGTTAGAGTTAGGGTTAAGGTTAGGGTTAGGGTTAGGGTAAGGGTTAGAGTAAGGGATAGGGTTAGAGTAAGGGATAGGGTTAGGGTTAGGTTTAGGATTAGGGTAAGGGTAAGGGTTAGGTTTAGGGTTAGGGTTAGGGTTAGGTTTAGGGTTAGGGTTAGGGTAAGAGTAAGTGTTAGGGTTAGGGTATGGGTTAGGTTTAGGTTTAGGGTTAATGTTAGAGTTAGGGTTAAGGTTAGGGTTAGGGTTAGGGTAAGGGTTAGGGTTAGTGTTAGGGTTAGGGTTAGGTTTAGGGTTAGGGTTAGGGTAAGAGTAAGTGTTAGGGTTAGGGTATGCGTTAGGTTTAGGTTTAGGGTTAATGTTAGAGTTAGGGTTAAGGTTAGGGTTAGGGTTAGGGTAAGGGTAAGGTTTAGGGTTAGTGTTGGGGTTAGGGGTTAAGGTTAGGGTTAGGGT